>NC_053024.1:200827401-201127401 GCF_003073215.2 Triticum urartu | reverse complement strand
TTACAAATGAAGGTCCCCTAAAATGGTACTCGCTCCGTCCCAAAATAAGTGTATCAACTTTGTAACTTTAGTGCAAAGTTGTACAAAAATTATGAGACTTATTTTGGGACGGAGGGAGTATCTGAGTAGTGGACAAGCCCACAGATTTACAAATCCAGTGAAACACTATGAACATTTGGTTCACTTTCCTACATCTTGGACAACAAGTTGAATTAGCCTAGAAAAATAAACCAAGGCTTTTGACAAACAAACAAACAAACAAGCTAAAATACTTCATGTACATGAAAGAAAGAGGATCCAGTTATGAGAAATGAATCAAATGAAAGTTGTGAGCATGGAATCCAATGAAAGTCATTTCTCTACATGGTAGAGTCTATCGTGTACATGAAAGAAAGATGATCCAATTAAAGTTTATATTTGTAACCATATTTATTCAACTGACCTCTCTCCAAATTCATGGCTGATGGACACAAAAGCACACTTCTAAAGAACTATAATGATCTGTTTGAATTACTAATTAATACTATATACTGGAATCAGGAGCTCAAGTTTTCTGGACAGAAGTTAACCATGTAGCAACCAAATGAGCGAACCATTACTATCTGCCCTTGATAGTACACACTAATGTAAATATTCAGCCAAGAAACATGTATATTACCTCCTCAGCTTGCTTGTGGTCGCAACGCATTGCCGCATTTGCCATTAACTCACTTCCAACTGCATACATAGAAGCAAGAGTTTTAAGCAATCAACCATGATAGTCATTGTATATTTAATCATAGGACCTAAGCTTACATGCTTGTAAGGCCATGCAATACATCGCGTAACATACAAAAGAAAGTTTACTTCTATTAATAGGGAAAAAAATCTAAATACCATATATTACATTGAAAATGAACAAAGTAAGCTTGCACAAGAAGCAGTTATGACTCATCATTTTGGTTCACTCTAGGGGGTGGTCATGATGTACTCACATCAATATGAACGATGACCAAACTTCAAATCTACTACCAGACTGCAGTTGACACGGCCATATATAATCTACTACGATGGTCACTATTGTTTCGGTAGATACTGATGATATAAGGGCGCTCCTTGGTCAGTGGGTTGTCTCCTGGTGTTGTTCCTTCACTAATACTACAAGCTGCTTATTACATGTGAATCAGTATAAAGTACATAAAGACTCCCAACAGATGAATACAAGAAAAATTGTAGCAAGATAAACTGCATCTGTATAAAGTACATAAAGGCTCCCAACAGATCAATACAAGCAAAAATTAGCAACAGAAACTTCTTGTGTTTGCTTCAAGAAGTCACAATCTAGTGAAGGCATAAACTGTGGAGAAGGTGCAGCTTGCCGGAGGAGCTCCTTGGGGCTCGGGTGAGCATGTGCGGAGGGCTAGCTTGGGGGAGGAAGCTCGCGAGGAGGGCGGTAACTGAGGAACGACGGTGTACAGCGGAGGAGGAAGGTCGTCGGTGGATTGGCTCGGCGATGGGATGCTCCGTGTCAATTGGTGCTCGGCAGCGCCGCTCTGGAGTGGTTGGGGGGCGACAGCGGCAGTGGTCTGGGTGGAGGAAGCGACAGTGGATGCTAGGGGCGGCAGAGGAGCTGCGATGGTGGGCGACGACAGCGTCAGTGGTCTGGGTGGAGGACGCAGCAGTGCATTGGTTGGGGCGGCGGACGGGCTGCGGTGGTGGGGGGGCGACGGCGGCACTGGGGCCGGTTGGGGCGGCGGAGGGGCTGCGGTCAAACGGTTGGGGGCAGCGGCGATCTGGTGCCGGGAACTAGTAGATTGAGTGATTTGGGGATGGCGATGGCGATGGCTAGAGGGCGGCCGCCGGTGGAAGGTTAGATTGTTGGGGGCGGCGGCGCAATGGTGTAGGGCATGGGTGGATTGGGATTTGGGGGGCCAGCGATGCGGTCTGGTGCGGTGGGCCGGCGCGTCTAAGTTTGTTTTGGGCCAAATTCCTTGTCACCCTCGCGCGTTTTTTCCTCACTAGCGCACGCTTAGGGCCGAAACTTTTCATTGCCGCGCCGAAGACGGTCCCCGGCAGAATATGGGCCGTTCTCTAGTTGTCCCGGCAGATAATGGGCCCTAGATTGTACCGGCAGTCAGTGTGCCATCGTTGCTCGAGTTCTCCCGGCAGTTTGCTTGCCCTAAGATGCTTGTACCGGCAGAAATTAATATCCTGGCAGTTTATTTGCCCTTGGTCGGGTATTTCTCCCGGCAGTTAACTGCCCCCAATCAAGTGTTGTGGTGTAGTGGGGGTACGTGGATATATATAGGAGGAAGAAGTACGTCGGTGGAGCAACAGGGGGCCCACGAGGGTGGGGGCACGCCTGGGGGGTAGGGCGCGCCCCCCTACCTCGTGGCCTCCTGTTACGTGCCTTGACATAGGGTCCAAGTCTCCTGAGTTGTATTCGGTGAGAAAATCATGTTCCCGAAGGTTTCATTCCGTTTGGACTCCGTTTGATATTCCTTTTCTTCGAAACCCTAAAACAGGCAAAAAACAGCAATTCTGGGCTGGGCCTCCGGTTAATAGGTTAGTCCCAAAAATAATATAAAAGTGGATAATAAAGCCCAATATAGTCCAAAACAGTAGATAATATAGCATGGAGCAATCAAAAATTATAGATACGTTGGAGATGTATCACCGACGCCCACTAAGCTGCAGGTCCAGGCGACGCCTGCCGTGGTGGAGCGCGGGCAGGTGGCCCCCGCACCCACTTCCCCTTGCGCACCTTTGGATAGGGCGCCCCACACTGCATCACCGCGCGCTGGTTGCCGGCTGACTACGCTGGGTGCGTCGGGAGCCTCAACGGTTCCTACGACGGCTCATGGCGCTTCCCAGGTTGCTTCAGCCTGGCTCGGCCTTATTGGGAATGAGGCTGGAGGCCTTACCCCCAACGGGCCTGCTCGTGATGATATCATCGCATATGGAGGGATTCCGGATCCTGTCACCGAGGGGCGATGGATGAGCTGCCGCCTCCAGGACCAGCCGGATGTTGATGCCATGTAGCAGAGGTGCGCCATGCGGGCGGCCAAGCTTCGTGACATTGAGGTCACTACTGGTATGTCGGTTAACATTTCCAATTTCATTTTGCATTTTTCCAATGATGAGATTATTAATAATGCAAATCAGTTAGGAGTTTCACTAGGTAATAATGATAGTGAAATCTCTAAATCCGTTAATGATCTTCTGGACCTTGAAGTGGAACGCGCTTTAGAACTGATTCGAAACCTAGCAGTGGTTAAAGCTATGAACGATTCCGACATAAATGCGTTGGGAGTCAGGGTTCTCGATAGTTTCTGTGCGGATCTTGCCCCGTCCCTTCCTGAGACAGAGGAGGATGATGGGTCTATTTCTCTAAGGGATTCTACCCATATCGATTCACAGGAAGTTGGGTCCACAGAGCCCGGTTGTGAGGACCGGGTGGAGGATCAAAACAAGCCTAAACGCAAGTGGAAGCGAAAGATTTATCTAGCTTCGGTTGTGCGTCGAAGTGCTAGGATCCGTACGACTAAAAAAGTTCATGATGAAATATGAGAGGAATCTTTTGGAATAGCAGAGGTCTGACAGACTTGGCTAAAAGAAGGTTTCTAGCGGATGCTTCTATCGAATATAAGTTGGATTTTATCGCCCTCTCTGAAACTGGACGGGACAATTTTACCCACCTGTTTCTAAGTACTTTATCGGGAGGTGTCGACTTTGATTGGCATGGCCTACCTCCGAGGGGAAGATCTGGTGGGATCTTACTTGGGGTTAAATGTGAGTCGTTGGAGGTCCGAAGTGTGGTTATGGGAGATTTCGCTGTTAAGTTCCGGGTTAGATCAAAGGTCGATGGGTTTAATTGGGCACTGGTGGCGGATATGGCACCGCACAGCCAGAACTCAAACCAGAGTTTTTGGCTGATCTTGTCCGTATTTGCGGTAGTGAGCAGCTTCCAATTTTGGCTGGGGAGACTTTAACATTATTAGAAGGAGAGAGGAAAAAAACAATGATAACTTTGACGACAGATGGTCGATTATGTTTAATACCATTATTGAAAGCTCGAATCTAAGAAAGATAGAGCTTTCAGGTAGAAAATTCACTTGGGCTAATACATTACCAAACCCGACGTTCGAGAAGTTGGACCGTGTCCTGATGTCTACTACACAATCTTCTTCTTGTAGACGTTGTTGGGCCTCCAAGTGCAGAGGTTTGTAGAACAGTAGCAAATTTCCCTCAAGTGGATGACCTAAGGTTTATCAATCCGTAGGAGGCATAGGATGAAGATGGTCTCTCTCAAGCAACCCTGCAACCAAATAACAAAGAGTCTCTTGTGTCCCCAACACACCCAATACAATGATAAATTGTATAGGTGCACTAGTTCAGCGAAGAGATGGTGATACAAGTGGTATATGGATGGTAGATAAGTGTTTTTGTAATCTGAAAATATAAAAACAGCAAGGTAACTAATGATAAAAGTGAGCACAAACGGTATTGCAATGCGTTGAAACAAGGCCTAGGGTTCATACTTTCACTAGTGCAAGTTCCCTCAACAATAATAACATAATCGGATCATATAACTATCCCTTAACATGCAACAAAGAGTCACTCCAAAGTCACTAATAGCGGAGAACAAACGAAGAGATTATGGTAGGGTACGAAACCATCTCAAAGTTATTATTTCCAATCAATCCGTTGGGCTATTCCTATAAGTGTCACAAACAGCCCTAGAGTTCGTACTAGAATAACACCTTAAGACACAAATCAACCAAAACCCTAATGTCACCTAGATACTCCAATGTCACCTCAAGTATCCGTGGGTATGATTATACGATATGCATCACACAATCTCAGATTCATCTATTCAACCAACACATAGAACCTCAAAGAGTGCCCCAAAGTTTCTACCGGAGAGTCAAGACGAAAACGTGTGCCAACCCCTATGCATAGGTTCATGGGCGGAACCCGCAAGTTGATCACCAGAACATACATCAAGTAAATCAATAGAATACCCCATTGTCACCACGGGTATCCCACGCAAGACATACATCAAGTGTTCTCAAATCCTTAAAGACTCAATCCGATAAGGTAACTTCAAAGGGAAAACTCAATCCATTACAAGAGAGTAGAGGGGGGGAAACATCATAAGATCCAACTATAATAGCAAAGCTCGCGATACATCAAGATCGTACCACCTCAAGAACACGAGAGAGAGAGAGAGAGAGAGAGATCAAACACATAGCTACTGGTACATACCCTCAGCCCCGAGGGAGAACTACTCCCTCCTCGTCATGGAGAGCACCGGGATGATGAAGATGGCCACCTGAGAGGGATTGCCCCCTCCGGCAGGGTGCCGGAACGGGTCTAGATTGGTTTTCGGTGGCTACGGAGGCTTCTGGTGGTGGAACTCCCGATCTATTCTGTTCCCCGATAGTTTTAGGGTATACGGATATATATAGGCGGAAGAAATACATCAGGGGAGCCACGAGGGGCCCACGAGGGTGGAGGGCGCGCCCAGGGGGGTGGGCGTGCCCCCCGCCTCGTGCTCTCCTCGTTGATCCCCTGACGTGCACTCCAAGTCTCCTGTATTGCTTTATTTCCAAAAATAACTTTTCCGAAGGTTTCATTCCGTTTGGACTCCGTTTGAAATTCCTTTTCTGCGAAACACTGAAACAAGGGAAAAACAGAAACTGGCACTGGGCTCTGGGTTAATAGGTTAGTCCCAAAAATAATATAAAAGTGTCTAATAAAGCCCATAAACATCCAAAATAGATAATATAATAGCATGGAACAATCAAAAATTATAGATATGTTGGAGATGTATCATGTCCTCGCGAGCTTCGAATGGGAGCAGAAATTTCCCCTGGTAACAGTCCAAGCGTTATCGCGCGCGATCTCCGACCACACCCCTCTGCTGGTTGACTCTGGTGAGGCAACGCATGTGGGGAATAAGAACACCTTTTCTTTTGAATTGGCGTGGTTTGATAGAGAAGGTTTCTTGGATCTGATAGCCAGGGAATGGGCTAAAGATGCTAGAGGGAGAATGTCGGTTGAATGATGGCAGAATAAGATAAGGCATTTAAGAAGTTTCTTACGTGGGTGGGCTAAGTATCTGAGTGGGATTTATAAGGTTGAAAAGGAAAGGCTCCTTACACTTATTCAGTCCCTAGAAATAAAATCCGAGTCCACAATTCTTGAGACCAGGGAGTTGGAAACTAAAATGGACGCGGGAATGACATTGAAAGGACTCCTGTGAGAGGAGGAATTGAAGTGGGCATTGCGAGCCAAGGTTCGCAAAATTGTCCAAGGGGACGATAACACGCAATTCTTTCACATGATCACAAATGGAAAGCACCGGAAGAAAAGAATGTTTCAGCTTGAGCAAGATGAGGGGACGATTTTAGGATAGGAAAACCTAAAATTATACATTACCAATTACTACAAGCAGTTGTTTGGGCCTCTGGAGGATAATTTCGTTTCCTTGGATGAGTCGAGGGTTGAGGATGTTCCTCAACTTGCTACGGATGAGAATGATTTTTTGACCGCCCCATTTTCGGAGAAAGAGGTGTTTGATGCTATTTCACAAATGAAGAATAATAAAGCTCCAGGGCCGGTTGGTTTTTCGGCAGAGTTTTATAAAAAAAAGTGCTGGCATATTATTAAAGGGGATTTGATACCGATGTTCCATGATTTATTCTCTGGGCGGCTTCAGTTGTTTCATTTGAATTTTGGAACAATAACTTTACTTCCTAAGAAAACAGAGGCCGTGAGAATTGAGTAGTTCAGGCCGATCTGTCTTCTTAATGCAAGTTTCAAAATTTTCACCAAGGTTGGGACCAATAGACTTAAGCAGATTGCGCACTCTGTGGTATAGCCGTCCCAAACTGCTTTCATGTCGGACAGAAACATCCTAGAAGGGGTTGTGGTCCTTTATGAAACGCTCCATAAAATTCACACGAAAAAACTAGACGGGGTTGTTTTCAAAGTGGATTTCGAAAAAGCGTACGATAAAGTCAAATGGCCATTCCTTCAACCGGCCTTGCGTATGAAAGGTTTCGATCAGGCCTGGATACACCAGGTATAGAATCCTTCAGGCAAAAAGGAAGTGTTGGAATTAAGGTGAATGATGGCATAGGCCACTATTTCCAAACACATAAGGGCCTAAGACAAGGATATCCAATGTCCCCTATTCTATTCAACATAGTGGTCGATATATTGAAGATTCTAATAGGAAGGGCTAAGGATGCTGGTTAGGTAGGTGGCCTGGTTCCCCATCTAGTTGATGGAGGTGTGTCTATCCTACAGTACGCCGATGATACTATCCTATTCATGGAGCATGACTTGGCAAAAACACGAAACATGAAGCTAGTACTATGCTTATTCGAACAATTGATCGGGTTAAAGGTTAACTTCCACAAAAGCGAATTGTTCTGTTTTGGAAGAGCCAAGGAGGAACAATACGCTTACAAACAATTATTCGGGTGCGAATTGGAGGCTTTACCTTTCACGTATTTGGGTGTACCAATTCACCATCGTAAGCTAACAAACAGAGAATGGAAGTGCATTGAGGATTGATTTGAGAAGAAACTAAGCTGCTGGAAGGGCAAGCTAATGTCATACGGAGGCCGATTAATTCTCATTAATTCGGTTCTCATGAGTATGCCTATGTTTCTCTTGTCCTTTTTTGAGGTACCAGTTGGAGTTCGGAAAAGGCTTGACTTCTATCTATCACGGTTCTTCTGGCAAAGTGATGAACTTAAGCGAAAATACAGACTTACTAAATGGGATATTATTTGTAGACTGAAAGACCAAGGGGGTTTAGGTATTGAATATCTTGAGGTGAAGAACATATGTCTTCTTAGTAAGTGGCTGTATAAGTTATCTGTTGAGACGGAGGCCACATGGACGCAGATTCTACGTAATAAGTACCTGCACCCTAAAACTTTGTCCCAGGTGACAGTGAGGCCGACGGACTTGCCTTTTTGGAAAGGACTGATGAGAGTTAAATCATCCTTTTTCAATAGGACAAAGTTTATTGTTGGAAACGGTACCACTACGAGATTCTGGGAGGATACTTGGCTAGGGGCAACACCCCCGCGCTTCAATATCCTTCATTGTATAGCATTGTTCAACGAAGAGACGCTTACATTGCAACAGTACTACAGTCCACTCCTCTCAATATTCACTTCAGAAGGACGCTAGCCGGAAACCGCTGGGAATCCTGGCTCCATCTCGTGAGAAGACTGATGGATGTTCAGCTTTCTCAACGGCCCGATCAGTTGTGCTGGAAGCTAACTAGGAACAAAGAGTTTATGGTTAATTCTATGTATCTAGATATTATCAATTCTAGCTCTATCCCTAGTTCGAAAGATGTTTGGAAAGTCAAAGTATCTTTGAAAGTTAAAGTGTTTATGTGGTTTGTACATAAACAAGTCATTTTAACTAAGGACAACTTGGCAAAACGCAACTGGACATGATCTACAAGATATAGTTTTTGTGATTTGGATGAATCCATCAAACACCTCTTTCCTGACTTGTAACGCCCCGAGACCGATGTGCCAGGTGTCGTCCAGTTATTCGTTGTTGTTGCGTTGTCATTGCTTGCGTGTCATGCATTGCATATCATGTCAACATGTGCATTTCATTTGCATACATGTTCGTCTCATGCATCCGAGCATTTTTTCCCGTTGTCCGTTTTGCAATCCGGCGCTCCGTTCTCCTCCGGTGGTCATTTCTACCTTCTTCTTGTGTGTGGGGATTAAACATTTCCGGATTGGACCGAGACTTGCCAAGCGGCCTTGGTTTACTACCGGTAGACCGCCTGTCAAGTTTCGTACCATTTGGACTTCGTTTGATACTCCAACGGTTAACCAAGGGACCGAAAAGGCCTCGTGTGTGTTGCAGCCCAACACCCTTTCAAAGTGGCCCAAAACCCACCTAAACCTCCTCCATCCTCTCGGTCGTCCGATCACGATCGCGTGGCCGAAAACCGCACCTCATTTGGACTCTCCTAGCTCCCTCTACCTATATATATGTGATCCCCTCCGAAATATTCACGGATGAAACCCTAAAACTCCTCTTCTCGCGCCGCCGGACGCGTCCACGCCGCGCCGGACGTGTCCACCACCCGCCGCCACCTCACTCCCACCAATGGGGAGCCGCCACGTCACCCCGACGCCCGCCTCCTCCTACCAGCGCTCGCCACCTCAGCCAGCCGCCTCCTTCTCTCTCCTCCCCGCCTCCCGCGGCCCGCCGGACCCGTGGCAGGCCCGCCCGAGCCCGGATCTGCGCGCGCCTGCCCCGCCGCCTGAGGGCTCCCACGCCGCCGCACTCGCACACCTCGTGCGCCACCTTTCCCCGCCGCCAGCATGCAGCGCCACCGCGCCGGCCTCGCCGCCTGCCGCCTCGCCGCCATGCGCCGCCACGCCTCTTCGCCGCCGGCCGCCTCGGTCGACGTGCGCCGCCACCTCGCTCGCCGGTGTCCTCCGCCGCTGCCTCGCCGGCATCGTCCTCCGGCCTCCGCGTCGCCTTCTTCCTCCTCTCCGGCCGTCTCCCCCGTCTCCGGCGAACTTCTCCGGCGAGATCCACGAAGCGGGATCAGATCCACCACTCCCCCGATCCAAACGCCCCGTCCAGATCCGGATCCCTCCGTCCCGTACCACTTCGTCCCGGTTTGACTTTTCCGGAGGTATAATTTTCACTAAGTCCCCGAAATTTCAGATCCAAGTGCTCATATTCGTGGCCTCGTAACTTTGCATCCGTAGCCCCGATTCATGCATATAGCATATCAAAATGTTCATCTCAGAGAGTACATCATTTCATTTCATTGCATCATTTTCATTTGAGTTCATCTTGATGCCCGAAATGCTGTTAGAAGAGGGCTACTTGAGTTAATTGTCAGATCTGCTACTCTATTTAGGTTTTTGTCATTTTTGCCAGGATTAATGTGTGCATGATATGCCCTGATGTTCTACATATGTTTCGTTAAGGGTTTTGTCATCTTTCCAGAGGTGCAACCCATGTATTTTTGTGATGTGTGTGGTGACTAGTGCAAGCTTGCAAAGTGGTGCACTTGCTAATTCTGTTTTCAGGGACTTAGCAATTCCACCAAGTCCTTGAGCTGTTTATCTCATGATGTCATATGTTCATGTTGTTTCCTAGTGATCCGTGCCTCTTTTGAGGATGATCAGTAAGGATGTTTTGTTAATATTGTAGTGCTCTATCCATCCATGTCTTTGTTTGAAATTATGGAGCACCCTAGTTTGAGTCAATCGAGATCTACTTTTGCCACTTTGTGAATCTGGGAAGATTGTCAACTTGTTTGCAATTTTGCCGATGATGTTATAGTTGATCCGTGCATGCTATGCTATTGTTCTTCCCTTGTCTAGCTTGCATTTTGTGTATTCTTGATGGGTGTATGCTTAGCTTATCATGACTTGCACCGTAGTGAGTGCATTGAGCTCGTAAACATGCCTATTTGATATCAGTTTTCAGCATGCTCCAGTTTTCACTAAGTCTGTGATCTGATTACGTTTTTGCCATGTTCACATGCTTGCAATTGTATTTTCTGATCCCTTTTGGCTCAAGGTCACTAAGGGACTTTTGTTAAGCTCTTTGAGTACCTCCATGCCATGCTTTACTTTGCCATGTTCAGGTCCTTTAGCATGTAGTTTTGTTGTTCCAAAGAGTGCTACCTGATCTGAAATTCCAGACAAGTGTTAATTTCACTAAGTCTGAGATCTGTTTGCCATATGCATTTTTTCCATGCTTGTTTGAACCTGTTAATGAATAAATTAGCCGTAGCTTAGTGCTAGACTTTTGTTAAGCATCTTGAATGCATCCCTGCCATGTATTTTTATGCCATGTTTGAGTGCTGTAGCATGTTCATCTCATTGCATTTAGATGGCTACTTGTTGTAAATCGCAGACCGGTGTCATATTTGAATCGCTTGCCATTTCCAAACCGTAACTCCGATTCTGGTGTTCTTTATATCGTTTTCAAGCGATTTCATCTCATCTTTCTAGTGGCACACTTGGATTTCCAAGTTGAGACCATATTCATTCATTCCTTGTCCAATCATGCATATGCATCGCATACTGCATATCATACCATGTTCATGTGTTGGTTGTTTACTATGCTGTGTGCTTCTTTTCCGGTGTTTGCTTCTTAGGGTTGGTTCCGTTAACGTCGCGTTTGTGAGGACCCGTTCGACTACGTCCGTTTGTCTTCTTCATGGACTCGTTCTTCTTCCTTGCGGGATTTCAGGCAAGATGACCATACCTCGAAATCACTTCTATCTTCGCTTGCTTAGTTGCTCGCTCTTTTGCTATGCCCATGCTGCGATACCTACCACTTGCTTATCATGCCTCCTATATTGTTGAACCAAGCCTCTAACCCACCTTGTCCTAGCAAACCATTGTTTCGCTATGTTACCTCTTTGCTCAGCCCCTCTTATAGCGTTGCTAGTTGCAGGTGAAGATTGAAGGCCGTTCCTTGTTGGAACATTTATTTACTTGTTGGGATATCACTATATATCTTATTTAATTAATGCATCTATATACTTGGTAAAGGGTGGAAGGCTCGGCCTTATGCCTGGTGTTTTGTTCCACTCTTGCCGCCCTAGTTTCCGTCATATCGGTGTTATGTTCCCGGATTTTGCGTCCCTTACGCGGTTGGGCTATAATGGGAACCCCTTGACAGTTCGCCTTAAGTAAAGCTCCTCCAGCAATGCCCAACCTTGGTTTTACCTTTGCACTAACAACCTACCACCTTCCCTTGGGTTTTTGCGAGCCCGAGGGTCATCTTTATTCTAACCCCCCCGGGCCAGTGCTCCTCTGAGTGTTGGTCCGACCGAGCAGACTGCGGGGCCACCTCGGGGCAACTTGAGGTTTGGTTTTACTCGTAGGATGTCTCATCTGAGTGTGCCCTGAGAAAGAGATATGTGCAGCTCCTATCGGGATTTGTCGGCACATTCGGGCAGTGTTGCTGGTTTAGTTTTACCCTGTCGAAATGTCTTGTTGTACCGGGATACCGAGTCTGATCGGAATGTCTCGGGAGGAGGTCTATTCCTTCGTTGACCGTGAGAGCTTATGATGGGCTAAGTTGGGACACCCCTGCAGGGATTGAACTTTCGAAAGCCGTGCCCGCGGTTATGGGCAGATGGGAATTTGTTAACGCCCGGTTGTAGATAACTTGAACCTTAACTTAATTAAAATGAGTCAACTGCGTGTGTAACCGTGACGGTCTCTTTTCGGCGGAGTCCAGGAAGTGAACACGGTGTTGGAGTTATGCTTGACGTAGGTTGTTCTAGGATCACTTCTTGATCATACTTTTATCGACCGTGCTTTGCCTTCTCTTCTCGCTCTCATTTGCGTATGTTAGCCACCATATATGCTAGTCGCTTGCTGCAGCTCCACCTCATACTTTTACCTTACCCATAAGCTTAAATAGTCTTGATCATGAGGGTGCGAGATTGCTGAGTCCCCGTGGCTCACAGATACTTCCAAAACCAGCTTGCAGGTGCCGATGATGCCATTCCAGGTGACGCAACCAAGCTCAGGAGGAGCTCGATGAAGATCTTGTCCTTTGTGTCGTTTCGTTCTAGTTGATCAGTAGTGGTGCCCTGTTGGGGGTGATTGGGACCGTGTCGCATGTTGGGTTATCTTTTATTTTGGCGCCATAGTCGGGCCATGAGTGTTTGGATGATGTAATGTTATTTATGTACTTGATTGACGTGGCGAGTGTAAGCCAACTATGTTATCTCCCCTTTATGATTTATATTACATGGGATGTTGTGAAGATTGCCTAACTTGCGACATATGCCTTCAATGCGATTATGCCTCTAAGTCATGCCTCGACACGTGGGAGATATAGTCGCATCGAGGGCGTTACAAGTTGGTAATCAGAGCCTTCCCCGACCTTAGGAGCCCCCACTGCTTGATTGTTTTTAGCGGTCGAGTTGTGTCTAGAAAAATGTTTTGAGTCATTTAGGAATTATATATCGGAGAGTTTAGGAATTCTTTTTACTTCCGAGTCTCCTCATCGCTCTGGTAAGGCATCCTGATGTAGAGTTTTGACTCTTCTCTTCTCAAATTTCACTAAAAAAAATTTAGGATCACGCGGGTATCTTGGAATCGTTCCGATGGTTTTATGACGAGAACATTGTCTTGGTGCCTCCTGTCAGGGGTTTTGTGGAAGTGTCCCGGGGAGTTGAGCTCTGAGGTGTTGTCGTCATAATTTTATCGTTGCAGTTCTAGAATACTTGAGTTTAGTACGCCGACATCAAAAATCTCTTTTATGCAGTTCGTTGGTGAGATAACCTCGACGCCACCCAGTACTGGGGCGGGAGTTCGGGAGTATCGCCATAACTTGTATAACGGATGCTTTTCGAAGGTTGAGGTAGACGATTTCCGAAGGTTTCTTGGTTATGTGTTGAAGGATGGATACAGCTGGATGTAGGATTTGTTAGTTTTGGGTGAGATATTATGTTTCCCCTGTATCCCCAACACCTGATTGCATAACTGGAAAGGTTCGGGAGTTTCATAGGTGGGAATTCAAGTAGCTCATAGGATATCTTTCCGACAGATGTATGATATGAAATTGGGGTTCGACGTCTAGTGGTCCGCCTATCCACGGTTGGTTTTACAGTGGTCTCGTTGTGTCTTAAAGAGTCCTTGGCTATGCCAACTCGGGGACGCCTCGTATGTCATGTGCACTGCCTTGTACATGATGGTGCTGTACGATCGAGCCCGTGTAGGCCCCACCACGAAAACTTCGGACGAAATCTCTATCATATGTTTGTTCCGGCTTATTCTGCAAGCCAATCCTTTGTTTTGTTTTGAGTTGTGGTATTCGAGTTGCTTCAATGACAAGTGTTGATTCCATACCTTCCCTAAGCGGTGTTCTCATATCTCTATGTGAATACTAATCCTTCTTGGTAATCGAGATTGTCATGTCAATTCTTTTCAACCGGTGTGTTTCTCTTCAAGTGGATCCGATCATTGCAACATCCGCAAGTTTCAATCTCAGCTTTCTCAACGGTGTTCGTTTCATCCATTCCAAGTGGCCTTTGTTTTCCCACCCACCCACCCCTTTTTCTTCAAGGACTAAGATTTCTTAATCAAGTATCCATCTTATTGATGTGAAGCCTCTCCATTCTTTTCTATCAGTATCCTTATCCGGTGATTCTCATGAAGATTCTAACGGAACCTCAAGTTCATCTTTCTTCTTTCTTTTATCTTCTCCGGTGGTTACAAGTCAAGCTTTGCTGATCATATTTTTTTTCCTCATTTCAATACCTTCTCATGCCGGTGCACCTCTAAATCATCAACTCCTCGCTATTCATTTGTTTCGGAGTGCTCAAGATATTTCGAAGATTCTTGTTACCACTCTGCTTTCGTTCAAACTCTTTTGAGGATGTTATATCATTTAAGCCATTTAATTCAACCGGTGAAATCTATCTTTTAAATCATTCAGCGGTGTTTCTTTTGAGTGGGCCCTAACCCACAGGTCTTTTCCCAGGATCTTACCTGACTCTTCTTATTTTCCCGAAGGTATTCTCAAATTCTTTTCCAAGTTTGACGTAAGAATGAGTTATCATCAGCCAAATGCCTTCTTCTTGATCTTTCAAATTCTTTCATCATTGGTTCAACCTTTATAATTTTCATTCGGAGTGCCTCAACAATTCATGGTGGTGTTCCTCATCGTCATTCTCTGCAGTTGGAGACCGAAGAAGAGTTTCTTTTAAATCTTGCTCCATTCTCTGCCATCCTCTCATAATTGTTTTTGATTGTGGGAATTCTTTTCACCTATCCGGAGTAATTCAAGAGTCTTCTCAGTTTGTTATCCGGAGTCCATCTATTCAGGTTTATTCATTCTCATCTGTCAGTTATCATTCTCCTATCTTGCCGGTGCATCGCCCTAATATCCTCTAATCAGCTCGTGATCTATTCGTTCTCATGGATCTAAATTCACTCTAGCATCTTCGTTCATTTGCTAAATTCTTCCCGGTGTTCCTTTATCTTTTCTTCGTTCATTTTAATTCTTACGGTGGTTCATTCAAGATTTCTCTTCCTTCGTTTATCATATGAATTCATTCGTTGTTTCAACCCTACCGGTGGTTCGTTGAAGACCTTCTCAAGTTTGCGCTATATCTATCTTAATCCTTTCCACGAGAATAAGTAGTATGCCAAATCCGTTGCTTGTCATCAATTAAATTGGTGAAGGTTAAGCATAATGTAATTCTTATTCTTGTTTCATCCATATGTTAATCTTTTCTTCCGGAGTTTATTCACGATGATTAAATTCTTGATTTCATTTGTTCATCTTTCTTTCCCGGAGTTCCAAGTTCTCTCAATTATATCGTCATGAAGATCCATCTAAATCATTACAAGGTTTCATCTTGTGTTTCCAACTTCTTTTTATTTATTTATTTTCGTTATTCTTTTTGTTTATCGGAGTTCCTCATGAAGGTTCTACATGAGGGTTCATAAAGGATTTAATTCCTTCTCGAAGTTTTCATCGAGATTCTTTTGTAAGGAGTTCAAGCTTTCTTTCTTCTTGCTATCCGGAGTACAATTCTTTCTACCATATCATTGGAGGTGGTATTATGCCATTCTTGATAATTTGAGTTCATGTTTCATGATTCAAAAGTTGTTAGGAATAAGGTATTTAAAATCCATCAATCCCTTCGTTGGAATTATCTTGGGCTATATTTCACCTAAAACCGTCCCTAAGGATTGTTGCTAATCATGGTGCTTATAAATGGTCCAATTTCTTCATTTATCTTTTCCGGCGTGATATAGTTTCTCGTCTCCTCGTTCATATCAATCCAATTCCTTTTCCCGTGAGTGGCAGGTTGTCACCTCATAATTCGAGATGTATTCCATAAGACCATATCAAGCTTATTCTTTTTGTTGTGGGTTTTCCAACAACTCCGTTCTAGCATTTGTTGTAAGCGTGCTCTCTCAAGATCGTGTTTCCCTCCGTTCATTCCATTCCATTCTTACTTTTGTTCTGGAGGCATTGTGATGTTGCTCTCTTCAACCCATCTTGTTTTGTCAGGATCATATTCTTTTCATGCTTATCCTTTAACCGGAGTGCTGCCGAATTTGGTCTTCCTTGATCCCCTTCCTTAACCGGAGTGTTTTCAATATATATCTTCCCTTCAACCTCAAGGTGGTCGCAATTTTCTTTGTTCCTCTTTTCTAACGGAGTGTTTTCAAATTTGTCATCTCCGTTATTCTTTTTCTCGAAATGGCTTAACCTTTTCAAGGTTCTTTGGTCTCACTTGTTTGTCAAAGAAGCAACTTAGTTTTACCTTTTCTCTTTCTCTTTCGTTTTTTCCCTCCGGTGCCATTCTAGATCTCGGGACGAGATCCTCTCGTAGTGGTGGAGTGTTGTAACGCCCCGAGACCGATGTGCCAGGTGTCGCCAGTTATTCGCTGTTGTTGCGTTGTCATTGCTTGCGTGTCATGCATTGCATATCATGTCATCATGTGCATTTCATTTGCATACATGTTCGTCTCATGCATCCGAGCATTTTTCCCGTTGTCCGTTTTGCAATCCGGCACTCCGTTCTCCTCCGGTGGTCATTTCTACCTTCTTCTTGTGTGTGGAGATTAAACATTTTCGGATTGGACCGAGACTTGCCAAGCGGCCTTGATTTACTACCGGTAGACCGCCTGTCAAGTTTCGTACCATTTGGACTTCGTTTGATATTCCAACGGTTAACCGAGGGACCGAAAAGGCCTCATGTGTGTTGCAGCCCAACACCCTTTCAAAGTGGCCCAAAACCCATCTAAACCTCCTCCATCCTCTCGGTCGTCCGATCACGATCGCGTGGCCGAAAACCGCACCTCATTTGGACTCTCCTAGCTCCCTCTACCTATATATATGTGATCCCCTCCAAAATATTCGTGGATGAAACCCTAAAACTCCTCTTCTTGCGCCGTCGGACGCGTACACGCCGCGCCGGACGTGTCCACCGCCCGCCGCCACCTCACTCCCACCAATGGGGAGCCGCCACGTCACCCCGCCGCCGGCCTCCTCCTACCAGCGCTCCCCACCTCAGCCAGCCGCCTCCTTCTCTCTCCTTCCCGGATCTGCGCGCGCCTGCCCCGCCGCCTGAGGGCGCCCGCGCCGCCGCACTCGCGCACCCCGTGCGCCACCTTTCCCCGCCGCCAGCGCGCAGCGCCACCGCGCCGGCCTCGCCGCCATGCGTCGCCTCGCCGCCACGCCTCCTCGCCGCCGGCCGCCTTGGTCGACGTGCACCGCCACCTCGCTCGCCGGCGTCCTCCGGCCTCCGCGTCGCCTTCTTCCTCCTCTCCGGCCGTCTCCCCCGTCTCCGGCGAACTTCTCCGGCGAGATCCATGAAGCGGGATCAGATCCACCACTCCCCCGATCCAAACGCCCCGTCCAGATCCGGATCCCTCCGTCCCGTACCACTTCGTCCCGGTTTGACTTTTTCGGAGGTATAATTTTCACTAAGTCCCCGAAATTCCAGATCCAATTGCTCATGTTCGTGGCCTCGTAACTTTGCATCTGTAGCCCCGATTCATGCATATAGCATATCAGAATGTTCATCTCAGAGAGTACATCATTTCATTCTATTGCATCATTTTCATTTGAGTTCATCTTGATGCCTAAAATGCTGTTAGAAGAGGGCTACTTGAGTTAATTGTCAGATCTGCTACTCCATTTAGGTTTTTGTCATTTTTGCCAGGATTAATATGTGCATGATATGCCCTGATGTTCTACATATGTTTCGTTAAGGGTTTTGTCATCTTTCCAGAGGTGTAACCCATGTATTTTTGTGATGTGTGTGGTGACTAGTGCAAGCTTGCAAAGTGGTGCACTTGCTAATTCTGTTTTCAGGGACTTAGCAATTCCACCAAGTCCTTAAGCTGTTTATCTCATGATGCCATATGTTCATGTTGTTTCCTAGTGATCCGTGCCTCTTTTGAGGATGATCAGTAAGGATGTTTTGTTAATATTGTAGTGCTCTATCCATCCATGTCTTTGTTTGCAATTATTGAGCACCCTAGCTTGAGTCAATCTAGCCCTACTTTTGCTACTTTGTGAATCTGGGAAGATTGTCAACTTGTTTGCAATTTTGCCGATGATGCTGTAGTTGATCCGTGCATGCTATGCTATTGTTCTTCCCTTGTCTAGCTTGCATTTTGTGTATTCTTGATGGGTGTATGCTTAGCTTATCATGACTTGCACCGTAGTGAGTGCATTGAGCTCGTAAACATGCCTACTTGATATCAGTTTTCAGCATGCTCCAGTTTTCACTAAGTCTGTGATCTGATTACGTTTTTGCCATGTTCACATGCTTGCAATTGTATTTTCTGATCCCTTTTGGCTCAAGGTCACTAAGGGACTTTTGTTAAGCTCTTTGAGTACCTCCATGCCATGCTTTACTTTGCCATGTTCAGGTCCTTTAGCATGTAGTTTTGTTGTTCCAAAGAGTGCTACCTGATCTGAAATTCTAGACAAGTGTTAATTTCACTAAGTCTGAGATCTGTTTGCCATATGCATTTTTTTCCATGCTTGTTTGAACCTGTTAATGAATGAATTGGCTGTAGCTCAGTGCTAGACTTTTGTTAAGCATCTTGAATGCATCCCTGCCATGTATTTTTATGCCATGTTTGAGTGCTGTAGCATGTTCATCTCATTGCATTTAGATGGCTACTTGCTGTAAATCGCAGACCGGTGTCATATTTGAATCGCTTGCCATTTCCAAACCGTAACTCCGATTCCGGTGTTCTTTATATCGTTTTCAAGCGATTTCATCTCATCTTTCCAGTGGCACACTTGGATTTCCAAGTTGAGGCCAGGTTTATTCATTCCTTGTCCAATCATGCATATGCATCGCATACCGCATCCCGCATATCATACCATGTTCATGTGTTGGTTGTTTACTATGTTGTGTGCTTCTTTTCCGGTGTTTGCTTCTTCGGGTTGGTTTCGTTAATGTCGCGTTTGTGAGGACCCGTTCGACTACGTCCGTTTGTCTTCTTCATGGACTCGTTCTTCTTCCTTGCGGGATTTCAGGCAAGATGACCATACCTCGAAATCACTTCTATCTTCGCTTGCTTAGTTGCTCGCTCTTTTGCTATGCCCATGCTGCGATACCTACCACTTGCTTATCATGCCTCCTATATTGTTGAACCAAGCCTCTAACCCACCTTTCCTAGCAAACCGTTGTTTGGCTATGTTACCGCTTTGCTCAGCCCCTCTTATAGCGTTGCTAGTTGCAGGTGAAGATTGAAGGCCGTTCCTTGTTGGAACATTTATTTACTTGTTGGGATATCACTATATATCTTATTTAATTAATGCATCTATATACTTGGTAAAGGGTGGAAGGCTCGGCCTTATGCCTGGTGTTTTGTTCCACTCTTGCCGCCCTAGTTTCCTTCATATCGGTGTTATGTTCCCGGATTTTGCGTCCCTTACGCGGTTGGGCTATAATGGGAACCCCTTGACAGTTCGCCTTAGGTAAAGCTCCTCCAGCAATGCCCAACCTTGGTTTTACCATTTGCACTAACAACCTACCACCTTCCCTTGGGTTTTTGCGAGCCCGAGGGTCATCTTTATTCTAACCCCCCCCCTGGGCCAGTGCTCCTCTGAGTGTTGGTCCGACCGAGCAGACTGCGGGGCCACCTCGGGGCAACTTGAGGTTTGGTTTTACTCGTAGGATGTCTCATCTGAGTGTGCCCTGAGAAAGAGATATGTGCAGCTCCTATCGGGATTTGTCGGCACATTCGGGCGGTGTTGCTGGTTTAGTTTTACCCTGTCGAAATGTCTTGTTGTACCGGGATACCGAGTCTGATCGGAATGTCTCGGGAGGAGGTCTATTCCTTCGTTGACCGTGAGAGCTTGTGATGGGCTAAGTTGGGACACCCCTGCAGGGATTGAACTTTCGAAAGCCGTGCCCGCGGTTATGGGCAGATGGAAATTTGTTAACGTCCGGTTGTAGATAACTTGAACCTTAACTTAATTAAAATGAGTCAACTGCGTGTGTAACCGTGACGGTCTCTTTCCGGCGGAGTCCGGGAAGTGAACACGGTGTTGGAGTTATGCTTGACGTAGGTTGTTCTAGGATCACTTCTTGATCATACTTTTATCGACCGTGCTTTGCCTTCTCTTCTCGCTCTCATTTGCGTATGTTAGCCACCATATATGCTAGTCGCTTGCTGCAGCTCCACCTCATACTTTTACCTTACCCATAAGCTTAAATAGTCTTGATCACGAGGGTGCGAGATTGCTGAGTCCCCGTGGCTCACAGATACTTCCAAAATCAGCTTGCAGGTGCCGATGATGCCATTCCAGGTGACGCAACCAAGCTTAGGAGGAGCTCGATGAAGATCTTGTCCTTTGTGTCGTTTCGTTCTAGTTGATCAGTAGTGGTGCTCTGTTGGGAGTGATTGGGACCGTGTCGCATGTTGGGTTATCTTTTATTTTGGCGCCGTAGTCGGGCCATGAGTGTTTGGATGATGTAATGTTATTTATGTACTTGATTGACGTGGCGAGTGTAAGCCAACTATGTTAACTCCCCTTTATGATTTATATTACATGGGATGTTGTGAAAATTGCCTAACTTGCGACATATGCCTTCAATGCGATTATACCTCTAAGTCGTGCCTCGACACGTGGGAGATATAGTCGCATCGAGGGCGTTACATGACTGCCCTTTGGCAAAAATCTTATGGCCGACGGTTCACGTAGCCTTTAATATTACTCCCTCGAACACTATTAGTACGTTGTTTGGGACGTGGCTTGATGGGATAGATTTCGGAACAACGAGACACATTCATGTAGGGGTATGTGCTTTATTACGGGCAGTCTGGAACTGCAGAAATGATTTGGTCTTTAACAGAACAACAAACATTCATTTTTTGCAGGTTATCTTTCGAGCTACTGTGTTGATCCGTATGTGGTCGCTACTCACTCCAACGGAGGCCAGGGAGCGTTTGGTTACTGGATCTATCCGATGGGAGATGGTAGGTCGGGTTATTTTCAACCGGTTTGGATGACGGTCATGTAATAGGATAGGCAATTAGTTTCTCTATCTTTTTTTGCCAGTCAGTTGTGGCTTTATTTTTATTTTTCCTATTCTTTGTGAGCATGTTTCGTTCTTTTGTTTGAGACATGACAACTTTTGTTGAACCTATTTGCTTATTAATAAATGTGGCCGTATGCATCGTTCTGATGCAGAAGCCGAGGATCCCCCTTCTCAGAAAAAAGAAGAAAGAACACCACTCCCTCCCACTAATACACGTATAAAGAGCAATACAAACCTTTGGCAAAACGTACCCACTTTCATATGCATGGTGAATCGTTCGCCGGAACTTATACGCTGTACGGAAATTAAAAAATATGGGTGTTGTGATTCAAACCCGCGACCTCCTCAATAAATACACGCTGCAGTGCCAATGAAAAAAATAAGCGTGTATTCAAAAAAGCTGTTGACCATATATTTCAAAAAGTGTTCATAACATGTTGTTTTAGAAAAATATGTATCGTGTATTTGAGAAATGTAGAATGTGTATCAGAAAAATGTTTCACGTGTACACAGAAAATATACACTATACACTAAAAAAAATTAGATACGTGTTGAACAATAACAAAAAAAATGATGGAAGGCGACAAGAAAACATAAAGAAAAGAAAAGAAAACCGAGGAAAACCCAGAAAAACCAAAGTATAATGAAGAAAAAAGAAGAAGCCAAAAACAAAACCGAAGAAGTAAAGAAGACAAGAAACCAGAGAAAAACAAGGGCCAAAAAAAACATAAAACGAAAGAAAACCCAGGAAAGAAACAAAGAAACTGAAGAAAAAGAAGAAGAAACAAAGAAACAAAGAAAACAAAAAGGAAATAATAAACGAAGAAAACAGGTGACAAATAATAAAACCGGATAAAAACAAAGGGAAAATAGAAAACCAGATAAAGCCATTGAAAAAATAGATAAAATCGTAAGGAAAAAAGTTGAAAAAGAAAAGTAAGCAATCAAATTTAAAAAAAAAACTAGCGAAGAGAACACATCGAACATAGCGAAATGTGCGAGCAAATGAATGGGCCGGCCCTGTACTGTAGCGTAGGGAAAAGCTTCACGCAAGACAGTAGATATCCCTAAAAAAAGGCAAGTGGTAGATACTCTCGCTATGAGCGACATATAGATATCCAACCAACGCCCTTTTTTTAGGGACAATCAACGCCCTTTTGTATGTAGGATTGTTACTTTTTATGTCTGTAACAGACCACACTCTTTGGATAAAACGGACTACAGTTAGTGCGGCCCATTTTGAACATGTGTTGTATTTTCTTTTTCATTTTTAGAAAATGGTAATAAAATATGTAATTCCTAATTGTGAATAATATACATATAATAAAATTGTAAATATGTATTCATTTGAGGATCTGCATAAGGCACACTAGGTTCATACACAATCTTTATCAAAGCACGTGAACACTTTAAAGAAATATATGAAACAATTAAAGGATAAATATTTTTATATACTACATTAATATTTTATTAAAAAATTCTAAAAATTGAAGTTATATAATAATTTATTTGATGATACATATTTTTCCAACAATTAATTTAATATTTTTATTTAATATACAAACACTTTTTAAAATTACACAAACATTTTTATAATTCGTTATTTAATTTTATGGATTTTGTTAAATTAACAGGTGAGCATTTTAAAAAAAAATTATATAAGCATCTTTTAGTGTAATTTATTCATTGGTCTATACATATATTAGTAATAATTATGATTTACAAATTTTATTACAATTTTCTAAAAAAGAAAAAAGTAACATGTTAAAAATGGGCCACACTAACTGCAGTCTATTTCATACATAAAATATAACAATCCTACTTAAACATGAAGTGCCATGGTAGGAATGAGACGTCAAATGGTATCGCGGGAGGGTAGCTAGTGCCGCCAGGTGGGACCCACTCGATGCCACACGTGCAATTGCTGTTTACTTGCCAGGGTTTTTGTAAAAAGAAAAGTCACACGCTTGGTCTTCATCGCCCGATCATTGACACCAATAGCAAGGCCCACGTCGGGCCGGCATGCCTCGTCAGCGTCGCAGGCCTATACAAATGAAATTTATACTGTATTTGCATGTCCGGGGTATGGTATGACACCTGTCTGATATATGTTACAAATTTTGGCATCAAAGTAACTTTTCCCATCAAATTAAATACCAATTATGTCTATAGTCTTCACAAATGGATTTTGACATTGCCGGTTGCCAGCGACGTCGTTCAAGTGCTCACGGCAAGACTCGTCGAGGTGGCCTTCAGTGACATGTTCACGTGACTTTAGCTTTTTTTTAACATTTATACAGACACAAACGTTCATATACATGCGCATACACTCACCTCTATGAATATACACACACACACTCTATCTCTATGAGGATCTCTGAAAAACTGAGCCGACATATTATCTTGAGATTTACGAAGTCACCGTAGACGCCTCGTCGTCGACGGAAACGTCTCCTCTTACTGAATGCGCATCGCCGGAAATTCTAAAATAAATCTAAAAATAAATGTGAGCATTAGGATTTGAACCTTGATGAGCTGGGGATACCAGGTTGGTTCGCCACGTGACGTTAGCTTTATTCTACGTGACAGATTGTACGTTTGCCTCTATCTTTAATGTCAATCCGCAAAAAACAACTCGCATTCATTTGTGGGGACCAGTCCACAAACATAGATGCACAAGGCAGCCATCCAACACTAGCCCTCTTCTGTTAGTCAGCAAATTCAAATTCAAATCCACGTTGATCCATACAACGCACCAGATCACATTCGCATCAGATTGCATTCCCAATCACAATCAAAAGGAGGCAAATATACTTAGTTTTTATATGCCTGAATCCAAAACAACATTAGTCTGGCAGTCCGTGTATTTTTGCGCCCTGTCGGACTGGCCATCCCTGCAAGATGCTTCCCGATCATGGAGGCACCGCCGCCGCGTAGGCAGCCTCCGTGTCAGCTTCCACCTTCGCCATGTCCTCATCTTGCGCCGCCGCCAACTGATCTTTCTAGCGCCCCAGCATCTGATAGCGGACGGATTGCACGATAATTCTAGCGTCGGCATCCAAAAAGTTGATATTCAAGGTCAATGTCTTGGCGTCCTCCGCATTGACGGCGATCTTCACCCTCTTTTTCTCGAGCGCCGCCTTCATCTCCTCTATCATGGTCCTCCTCTCTTCGAGCTTGATCTTCTTCTCCCGTCGCATCCATCAACTGCTTGAACCTCTTCGCCTTTCGCTCCTCCTTGATGTCTGAGCGCCTCACGCATGCCTCTTCCTTGTTCGCCAAGATCTCCTCGAACCTCTCCGTCAGCTTGGCCGCCGCACCTTCTCGCTTCGCCCTCTTCTCCTCCCACTTCTTGCCCCTTCTTTAGCGGTTCTTGGGCTGGGTCGATAGGGTCACCGGTTTCATCGTTGTTGGCTTTGGTGACGGTGTTCGCAATGAAAAGGTTCCACTTCGGTTGCCCATTCAACTTCAACCAACAAATGCATGACGGTGAATGACTTCTTATACACCACACAAGCACGAGTAGACTACAAAAGTGAAACAATGCATATCCATCTAGTGAGCAACGAAACAATACATGTCCGACTACTGATCAACGAAAGTAGAGCATATCCGGCTAATGATCAACAAAACTAGAGCATATCCGGCTACTGATCAACAAAACTAGATCATACCCGACTAGTGATCAACAAAGTTAGAGCATATCCGGCTAGAGATCAACTTGCTTGCTCGGTGATTTGTGCACCGCTAGGCCACCGTGTGATAAGATGCTTCAAGTGCCCTCAATAGTTGGAGACGGCCTCTTGGGTGGTGTACCATCGATGGCCGAGGGACTTCCACTCACGGTTGCGGATCAACGCGTCAAAGTAGAGCACGAAATGCTTGTGCTCATGGAATCATATGTGAATGTTCCTCTAGAAGGTTGTGCCTTTTTGCTCTGTGCCATGGACAAGATCGATGTTAGTGGCCAACCATGCGTCGCACAACTGCTTGTCATCCCGCGTGTTGAAGCTTCTTCTCTACCCTTCTTCTTCGGATCACCGGCTGTATCATCTGGATCATCGTCGACGCCGTCCTCCTCCTTCTCCTCCCCCTCCTCCCCCCTCCGGATGCTGCCCTCTGGCGGCCCAATGCTATTGTTGCTGTGAGCCATCGCCGGTCTGGGTCTAGGACTGTTGCGTGGCCGTCTGGGTGCAGGATTACTGCTGCTGGTAGTTGTCAGACTGGGTGGGATCTAAATCTTCCACCTGCCCGTCCTCATAGACCCCTCGTCCTCCCTCGCCTCCGTTGTGGATGATATCGAGCATCTCCCTGTTCGCGTCGTACGCCGGCTCCCCCGCTTTCGGGATTGCAGCAGCGCGCGGGCACCCATCTGCTCTCCGCCTGCCGTCCTCGCCCAAACGAGCGACGACGAAGAACACTCCAAGAAGTGTGGTGTCGCGTTAATATCAACGATGTAAGGAACCGTACCGACGGGGTTTGCGAGCTGCTTGGCTGCGTAGTAGTACGAAGGCTTGTAAGGCTCCGGCCATGGCGCCGTCAGTACTATGGGCGCGCCCGTCTGGTGGCGTCCGCCACGGCCTCGCCGATCGCCCCGTCCGCAACGACCATCGCCACCACCAGGCCCACCGGTGGCCAGACGCTTCCTCATCTTGTCCTCCTTTGCAGCCTTCGCTTTTGACGCGGTGATTTTGCTGCATCTTTGAGCTGATCTTCCGAGCGAGCGTGATGCTCGGATCCTCCCGCACCTCCACACCTCCATCTTTGACAGGTTCTCCGACGGCTCCACACGTCGGCGGCGGAGGGAAGAAGAGGTGTGGGAGAAAAGAGTAGGAATTGGGCAGAGAACGGAGGGGAGTGAAAGAAGAAAGTGAGAGATTTTAGCGCGGAAACAATGCGGGATGCTACGAAAGCACAGGCTCGACCCTCCTTTTGGGTGGGCCAGTGGGTGAATAACAACGTTTCTCATGTTCGGATTCCTGCAAACCTTTCCTACGTTTGTCTTCAGTTTGCGGGAGAAATCATGTCCGAACCTCTCCGCGGACCGATACTGATCGACATTGGATGACTTTCGTGGTCCGAACGATTGCGAGAGGTTTACGAGTCGGCATTGAAGATGCCCTAAGCGTACATAGCTCAACAACATCTGATTAATGTGCACCGTTGGGCGGCGCTGGTTGGCGCGGTGCAACTAGCAAACGGCCCATCTCAATCGCGAGTCCTTCTCATTTGACAGCGAGCCATTGATTAACTTCTTGCTACCTTAGCCCTTAAGCAACATGGCTCTTTATAATACCTTCGCCTTCCAAGTTCCAAGTCAGTACTCAGCAGTAAGCAGTTTTTTCTCAACAAAAGAAAGTAAATAGAGGTAGATTTCACATTTCAGAGGGAAAAATGGTGGCCGTCGACCCGAAAGCCCTTCCCTCCGCCGAAGCCGTGAATCACCAGTTCACCGTGGTCATCGACGGCGCCGAGACGACCATCCACGAGGGCGTGCTCCGGTGCAACGGCGGCACGCTCACCGTTGTCAGCCCAGGCGTCCTCGAGGTCAGCAGGCTGCAGCACGTGGTCGTGCGCGGCGGCGGCGGCGGCGACGTGCGCTTCGCCCGGTGCAGCTTCGCGGCGGCAGAGGCCTGCGGCGCCGTGTCCTTCCACAGGTGCGACGCGGTGCGCGTCGACGGGGCCGGGGAAGTCGCCGTGCGGCGGTGCAAGTCCGCGGACGTGGAGCGCGCGGGCACGGTGAGCATCCGGAGGTGCAAGGGCGCCGCGCGCGTGCACGGCGCCGGGGAGCTGCGCCTCGGGCGGTGCCGGGAGGCGGACGTGGGCAACTGCTCCGACGTGGCGCTGGGGCGGTGTCGCGAGGCGCGCGCCGACTGGTGCGGCTCGCTCGGCGTCGCGCGGTGCCGGTCGGCGGACGTTAGCCGCTGCGGCGCCGTGCGCGTCGACCGGTGCGGCGACGCGAACGTGGCGAGCTGCGGGAGCGTGATGGTGCGACGCGGCAAGGTGAACATGGTGGAGGCGCATCAGCCACTGCAGGGTTGGCAGGAGCAGCCCCTGTGTCAGAAGACCCAGTGCCCATGGAAATCATGAGCAAGTGAAGAACTATCTGATGAAATGCGGATTATACTAGTGATATTATGTGTGTGGTACTACTATATTTCCTTTTTCTTTGAGCACACATATGGTATACTACTATTTGTTTACTGCATAGTATAGTAGAATATATTTCTACGATCTGTATGTTTCCGCTGTGCTCCATGAAGTTCTGGATAACGGCTACGCTAAATATCAGTCGACTGATTTTTGGCGAAGTCTCAGTCAATAACAATCGTGTGTACGTGTACGTTGGCTCGAACCAGCTCTTTTCTTTGTCGCTGCACGGGCCGATGGAGATGAGAGAGCCTTTCTTTTATTTTTCTTCTGGGCCTTGTTCTCTTTGCTGTGCAGCCCAAGTTTCCCAAGTGTGTTTTTTTAGTTATTTTTGTCAGCCTACAAGAAAAGTACTTTGTTTTGTTTCTTTTTCTCGCCCTACACAAGTGAGTTTTGCCTGTCGGAGAGGAAGTCACAGTGGCTTCTCTTTTTCCAAAAATAAATTTTCATTCTCATTTTTCTTTTTTTCTTTACCTTTTTCGTTTTTTATTGTTTACTTTTCATTTATTTTTTATAAGTCTTTAACTTTTCTTTTATTTATTTTTCCTTATTAGGCTTATCCTGTTTCATTTTTTTCGTTTTGTTTATTTAATTTAATTTTTCCTTTTGTCCTTGCTTATTAATGTTGTGTTTTATTCTATTTGACTTTAGCATATTTTCCAAATTTCGAGCAGCCCTATTTTAGCAACGAAATTTCCTACCAATTTTTTGTTAATCATTTTTAGTTGCACATCCATCGGATGCTTTGTAAGTAAATGTTGGTTGCGATAGTTGAAATTTTATTACCTGGATTGCTGAAATTTAGTCGATTGAGTTTAACCGAAGTCGCACTACACATATATGGCCGTTAGATCACTGTTTCCGTAAGATTCATGCAACACTGCTTGTCTAGTGTTACCCCGACTTGTTTAGCGTCCGCTTCTTCTTTCTTTACTTTTCTCGTGTAGATTCATGCAACACTGCTTGTCTAGTGTTACCCCGACTTGTTTAGCGCCCGCTTCTTCTTTCTTTACTTTTCTCGTGTTCGGAATTGATGCGCGATGTGCTGGTTGTGAGAGGCGTTTTTCATTGTTTTTGTTGGACTTTTCAATTGCCATGTACACACCATATCTACCGCGGAGTACTTGTCTCAGGGGAGGGGGTCTTCGTCCCTCGGGATTCTTCAGTTGCATTTTTTTTCTTCTGTTTTCCCCTCTTTTATGCTAGGTCTCTATTTGTGAATTTATTTATATATGCATTTAGAATTTTTTATGCTTGCATAAGGTAGGAAATGCTTTTTCTTCGATGACTGGGGATTTTTGAACCATGTAGACATAAATGTTAGTGGGTATGTTGGTTGTTAGCGGGTTTTTAAACCATGACTTTTGTTTTGTATAGGACCGGCATTTTCATATTATTTTTCTTGTTTATGCGTAAAAGAATATTAGCATATATTTTTTCTTGCACCCGGCCGCAAGTGCATGTCTTCTAACCCGACCACAACTGGACTTTTTTGTTATGTCAAAGGGGGCGCCGGGAGAGGGGGCGGGCCAGTTGCAAGCCCGACAACAGCCCCGCAACTGCATGTCCCCAACATGGTTGGAACTCTTCTTTTCTTTTGTCAGAGGGGGCGCCGGGAGAGGGGGCGGGCCAGTTGCAATCCCGACAACAGCCCCGCAACTGCATGTCCCCCAACATGGTTGCAACACGACTTTTGTTTTGTCGGAGGGGGCGCCGGGAGAGGGGGCAGGCCAGTTGCAAGCCCGACAACAGCACCGCAACTGCAAGTGTCGCACCCGACTGCAACTGCATGTCCCTCAACATGGTTGCAACTCTACTTTTATTTTGTAAGAGGGGGCGCCGGGAGAGGGGGTGGACCAGTTGCAAGCTCGACAACAGCCCCACAACTGCATGCCCCCCAACATGGTTGCAACTCGATTTTTATTTTGTCGAAGGGGGCGCCGGAAGAGGGGACGGCCACTTGCATGCCCGACAACAACCCCGCAAATGCAAGTGCCGCACCCGACCGCAACTGCATGTCCCCCAACATGGTTGCAACTCGACTTTTGTTTTGTCGGAGGGGGCGCCGGGAGAGAGGGTGGGCCAGTTGCAAGCCCGACAACAGCCCCGCAACTATAAGTGCCGCATTCGACCGCAACTGCATGTCTTTTAACCCGACCACAACTTGACTTTTTTGTTCTATCAGAGGGGATGCCGGGAGAGGGGGCATGTCAGTTGCAAGCTCGACAACAGCCCCGCAACTGCAAGCGCCGCACCCGACCGCAACTGCATGTCCCCAACATGGTTGCAACTGGACCTTTGTTTTGTTGGAGGGGGCGGCGGGAGAGGGAATGGGCCAGTTGCATGTCCGGCACTAGGAATGCAACTGCAAGTGTCGCACCTAGGTCTACAATTGCAAATGTCATCTCGGAGTACACCTGCATATTGCCCTGATGCCTGCTGATTAAGACTTATTTAAATCTCAATCGACTGGACCGTATCCACACCCCATTATTTACTTTCTTTTTCTTATTTAATATCTTTTCTTTTTATTTTTTTGTTTCTCTAAAAAGAGGTGTTTTGATTTTTTTAAACGTGACACACCTATCCAGTTGCACCTCTGCATCGCATGTGTAACTGAATATGATTGGCTCTCTTATTTTGTTAGTAGTACCATTGTCAATTTGTGGATGATAACAAAACTACAAATAGATGAGACCCAATCTAAGAAAAAATGCAAGGAAAAACCATCATTAAATAATGCTAAACATTTTTCTAATTTCATGATGAATATTTTTAAACAATATTGTACATTTTCTAATGGCACTCTAATTTTTTTAAATACATGATTAATATTTGTGAAAATGCATGAACATATTTCTTAAAAAAATATCACGACTAATGCTCACATTTTCTAGAACAAAAATAGTATAAATAAGAATGGAAGGAGAAAAAAGAAAAGTAAAACCGGACAAAATTGATAGTAACTGCATGTTAATTGTTTTTGCACGAACAACAAACTAATACATCCGCCCGGTGCACCACACGTAGTCAATGGAGCAGCAGCACGGAACAAAAATACTGCCCAATCTCTGGCCCAACTCAGCTCAAAAACACACAAAGCAAAGACAAACAGGGCGGCCCAAAAAGCAACCAAAGGTGACATGGTATAGGCTGGACAATAAAGCAAAAAAGCAACAAAAAAACAGGTGATGTCAGCTGACTGAGACTTCGTGAAGTCTCAGTCGACTGAGACCTAGACAAACCCTCTGGATAATGTGTCGTGTGAGATTCAAACATTCAGATATCAAATTCTTCAGAAACTAAAGTAATGTTAGATCCTCAATGTGACGCTACTAGTCGCTATCACTCGAATATTGGGTTATCTCTACTACTTCCTCCGTTTGAAATTACTCGTCCAAAAATTTGTAAATTCCAAACGTTCAGATCTTTATGATAGGTCCGACCGATCTGGATGCCATCATTTTTTTATCGCGGGAGCCTCCCGTAATTCTGTTTTTTTGTGTCTCCTTAATTAACGGGATTTTAATTACGGAATACATGGATTGACCTGATTTTTAATCGCGGAATTTATTAGTTAACTCGATTTACTCCTGACTCTTAAGGACGAGACTTGCCTGCTTCCCAGCGTGCTTCCATCCATGCTCCCGCATACGTGGCATGATTTAATTGGAACAAAATAAGGTCCGGCCCCACCCCCTTAAAATCAGGGGGGAGATGATTAGATTAGAAAGAAAAAGGAGAAAAAGACAGCCGTAGGATGGAGTGGAAGCACGGATGGGAGCATGGCGAGGGAGCAGGCAAGCCGAATCCGACTCTTAATTAGCACGATTTAATTCCCTCCTATCCTGATTGGCATGATTAATGGGTTTCTAATTATGCGTAATTAGCCCGATTTAATTCCCTCCTATCCTAATTGGCATGATTAATGGGTTCCTAATTATCCGTGGCATGCATGACTAACCAACTCAGCTAGCAATTGGATACATTCAATATGTAGAAATATGATAGTTAAGCTTTTTTCACTTTCATATGAGCTAAAAAAAGCATTTTTGTTCTTGTGTTTTTTCTGGATTTCTCAAGTTGTCTTGTAGTCTTCCATACATCAATTGGTTGTATACCTTGTTCATGTAGGCTCATTGTAAATATCATGGCAACTTCACATAAAGGATTTTCTGGGTTGAAACATACCCCAGTAATTTCTGTGCAAACGGCATGGTAATTTGTGCACCGGGACCCGATAACTTACATACAAATGTCATGGTAACTTCAATCGGGGATGAAAAAATTATTGAAACATCTCCCCGGTAATTTATCTGTAAACAACATGGTATTTTCTACATGGCAACCCTGATAACTTAGGCACAAACAACCACGACAACTTTGACCCGAAGGAAAGAAGTTTAAAAAATGTACCCTGGTAACTTTTGTATAAACATCATGGTAATAACGCATCATATACATGATAAATTAGGTACAAACACCATGATAACTTGGACCCCAAGGAAAAATTATTGAAAAATATAACCTTGATAACGTTTGCGTGAATACCACGGTAATAGAAGCACTGCATACCTTATACTTAGGTGAACTGCGCGGGGGAAGGGGGGAGGGTGGGATTTGTTGAAAAACATATTCCCGGTACTTTGTGTGGAAATAACACAGTATTATACGCACAATAAAGTTGATAACTCACTACAAACCCAACGGTAACTTTTGACCCCGGGATAAAAGTTTGTTGAAAACATACCCTGATAACTTGTGTGTAAATAACATGATAATATACATACAACAGAGCTGATAACTTAATTAATCCAGATGTGGTAACTTTTTAAACAGGGAAATGTTCTTAAAAAATACCTTCGAATAACTCATGTGTAAACAACATGATAATACAAACACATGAGAGCTGATAACTCATATACAAATATTGCGGTAAATTTTTGACCAATGGAATGAAAATTGTTAAAAACCATACCCCGATAACTTTTGTGCTACATGGTAATATACACAACAAAGCTATAACTCACTATAAACAACATAATCACTTTTTGACCCTCGGAAAAAAAGTCATCAAAATATATCAACATGGGATCTAGTTTCGAAGATCTCGTCGAGACGAATTTTTTTGTGAAGACGGTTTTTCAATCAGAGCGACGGTTTGATCTACAAAACATTTTAAAGTTTGAAAAAAGAAAGAATCTAGGATGACATTAGCTTTTCATCCTTTAGTGCATATATGCATGTAATTAAAGAGAGGAGTGCATGTGAAAGGAAAATTAGTCATTCTAATGCATGCATGTATATAATTAGAATGAAGTGAGGATCGTTCTTGCTTATTGCTAAAATCCGAACGTTTGCTAGTTATAAAATTCCAAAAATGAATGTATCTAGATGTATTTTAGTTGTAGATACATCCAGTTTTGTGACAAGTAATTTCGAACGGAGGGAGTACCTCCGTCTAGGTGAATAAGTCATCGTGTAGTTCTAAATCATCGATTTGAGAAATTAAATATGTGTTATATGTCATAAAAAGTATATCACTAGATTTCTACATGGATGTAGTTTCTAAATATATATTTTTGTCACATATAATACATATTTAGATAGTTAAATCATCGACCTAGAACTACGCGAATGACTTATTCACGGAAATGGAGGTAGTCCTAGTAATAGTCATGAGATAGCAATGTATATTAATGAATTGTTAGATTCCGAGATGGATAAAGCTATGAGACCTATGGAGGATGTTGAAGTCATTCAGTTGGATATCCAGGTGATTGAGTACTTGTGCGGATCTCGCTCCTACGAGTGTGTACTTGTGCGGATCTCGCTCCTACGAGTGTTGAGGATCTGAAATATCATGCGGATATTCTGAGCACAAGTGCACAACTAAGGGCACAGGGGCCAAGTAAGTTCATGCGGGCATTCTCGTACCCACGAGAAAGACGACCTTTTCTTTTGAACTATATTGGCTTGAGAGACAAGACTTTCTGAAGTTGGTGGCTTCAAAATAGGTAAAAGAAAATAGAGGTGACACAAATGTTAAAAAATGGTAGAACAAAATACGGCATCTTAGACAGGATTTATGTGATAGGGCTAAGAATGCTAGTGGTCGTTTTAGCAGATTGTGTTGCGAAACAGGATGTGAAAGAAATTCTTGCTAAACTCTTGAGCGAAGAGGGGATAAAATGGGCCCAAGGTGCCAAAGCGAAGGATGTGAGGGAGGGTGACAGCAACATCAAGTTTTCCATTCAATTGCTAAGGGGAAACATAGAAGAAAATTGTTTAGCTTGAACAAGATGTGGGCACCATTGCAGGTCAAGAGAACCTTACAACATGCATCTCCAATTATTATAAGTAGCTCTTCGGATCTCCTTTGTCTAACTTCCTGTCATTGGATGAAAACACACTGGGAGATATTCCATAGCTCTGTCCAGAAGAGAATGTTGTGTTGACAGAACCCTTCATGGAGAAGGAGGTTTATGAGGCCATACTGCAGGTGAAGAATAATAAGGCAAGTGCCTCCACTACAAAATTTAATCGGCGATGTTGGGGTGATTAAGGGGGAACTATTACCTATGTTTTAGAATTTGTTTAATGGAGGGTCTCAGTTGTTTAAAGTCAAGTTCGGGACGATTGCCTTACTTCCTAAGATGAAGAGGCAATGAGAATTTATAAATACAAGCCCATTTTCTTGCTTAATGTTACTTTTAAGACTTCCATCAAAGTGGGTACGAATGATTTAACAAATATTGCTCACATTTTGGTCCGTCCTACATAAACGGTGTTCATGCCTGGGCATCATATCCTTGAGGAGGTGGTCGTTTTGCATGAAACTATGCATGAGATTCATTTGAAGAAAGACGGAGTAATCTTTAAAGTGGATTGCATGCATACGTTGAAGTTAAGTGGCCTTTCCTGCAACAGGCATTGTGTATGAAGGGGTTTAACCATGCTTGGAGGCAACAAGTTCAAACTTTGGTTCAAGGAGGTAGCATGGCGGTCAAGGTAAATGATGATGTAGGACACCGTTTTTAGACTCAGAAGGGTTGCGACAAGGAGATCCTTTGTCGCCAATACTTTTCAATATTGTAGTAGATGTGCTGGTTGTCCTCACTCGTAGAGCCAAGGAGAATGGTCAGATAGGTGGTTTGATCCCACGTTAAGTGGACAGTGGGCTTTCCATGCTACAATATGGCGTTGACACGATCATCTTCCTGGAGCAAGATATGGACAAAGCGATAAACATGAAATTTAGTGTTGTGCCTTTTTGATCAACAGTCAAGGCTTAAAATAATTTTCATAAGAGTGAATTGTTTTTCTTTGGACGCGCCAAAGAAGAAGAGAATAACTGTAAGTAGCTTTTCGGTTTTCTAATTGGTACGCTCCCATTTAGTTATCTCAGGATACCAATTCATCACCATAAGCTAAAGAACAAAGAGGGGAATTGCATTAGGATAGATTTGAAAAGAAGCTTAGCTGTTGGAAAGGTGCACTGATGTGAAGGAAATATGCCCTAGAGGCAATAATAAAGTTATTATTTATTTCCTTATATCATGATAAATGTTTATTATTCATGCTAGAATTGTATTAACCGGAAACATAATACATGTGTGAATACATAGACAAACAGAGTGTCACTAGTATGCCTCTACTTGATTAGCTCGTTGATCAAAGATGGTTATGTTTCCTAACCATAGACATGAGTTTTCATTTGATTAACGGGATCGCATCATTAGGAGAATGATGTGATTGACTTGACCCATTCCATTAGCATAACACTTGATCATTTAGTTTGTTGCTATTGCTTTCTTCATGACTTATACATGTTCCTATGACTATGAGATTATGCAACTCCCGTTTATCGGAGGAACACTTTGTGTGCTACCAAACGTCACAACGTAACTGGGTGATTATAAAGGTGCTCTACAGGTGTCTCCGAAGGTACTTGTTGGGTTGGCGTATTTTGAGATTAGGATTTGTCACTTCGATTATCGGAGAGGTATCTCTGGGCCCTCTCGGTAATGCACATCACTTAAGCCTTGCAAGCATTGCAACTAATGAGTTAGTTGTGGGATGATGTATTACGGAATGAGTAAAGAGACTTGCCGGTAACGAGATTGAACTAGGTATTGAGATACCGACGATCGAATCTCGGGCAAGTAACATACCGATGACAAAGGGAACAACGTATGTTGTTATGCGGTTTGACCGATAAAGATCTTCGTAGAATATGTGGGAGCCAATATGAGCATCCAGGTTCCGCTATTGGTTATTGGCCGAAATAGCACTTCCTATATATAATTCTTTACCTCCGGACCATTCCGGAACTCCTCGTGACGTCCGGGATCTCATCCGGGACTCCGAACAACTTTCGGTTTACCGCATACTAATATCTCTATAACCCTAGCGTCACCGAACCTTAAGTGTGTAGACCCTATGGGTTCGGGAGACATGCAGACATGACCGAGATGACTCTCCGGTCAATAACCAACAGCGGGATCTGGATACCCATGTTGGCTCCCACATGTTCCACGATGATCTCATCGGATGAACCACGATGTCAAGGACTTAATCAATCCCGTATACAATTCCCTTTGTCTATCGGTACGACACTTGCCCGAGATTCGATCGTCGGTATCCCGATACCTTGTTCAATCTCGTTACCGGCAAGTCTCTTTACTCGTTCCGTAACACATCATCCCGTGATCAACTCCTTGATCACATTGTGCACATTATGATGATGTCCTACCGAGTGGGCCCAGAGATACCTCTCCGTCACACGGAGTGACAAATTCCAGTCTCGATTCGTGCCAACCCAACAGACACTTTCGGAGATACCCGTAGTGTACCTTTATAGCCACCCAGTTACGTTGTGACGTTTGGCACACCCAAAGCACTCCTACGGTATCCGGGAGTTGCACAATCTCATGGTCTAAGGAAATGATACTTGACATTAGAAAAGCTTTAGCATACGAACTACACGATCTTGTGCTAGGCTTAGGATTGGGTCTTGTCCATCACATCATTCTCCTAATGATGTGATCCCGTTATCAACGACATCCAATGTCCATGGTCAGGAAACCGTAACCATCTATTGATCAATGAGCTAGTCAACTAGAGGCTTACTAGGGACATGGTGTTGTCTATGTATCCACACATGTATCTGAGTTTCCTATCAATACAATTATAGCATGGATAATAAACGATTATCATGAACAAGGAAATATAATAATAACTAATTTATTATTGCCTCTAGGGCATATTTCCAACAGTCTCCCACTTGCACTAGAGTCAATAATCTAGTTCACATCGCCATGTGATTAACACTCACAGGTCACATCGCCATGTGACCAACATCCAAAGAGTTTACTGGAGTCAATAATCTAGTTCACATCACCATGTGATTAACACTCAATGAGTTTTGGGTTTGATCATGTTGCTTGTGAGAGAGGTTTTAGTCAACGGGTCTGAACCTTTCAGATCCGTGTGTGCTTTACAAATCTCTATGTCATCTCCTAGATGTAGCTACCACGTTCTATTTGGAGCTATTCCAAATAACTGTTCTACTTGGAGCTATTCTAAATTGTTGCTCCATTATACGTATCCGGTATCTCTACTCAGAGCTATCCGGATAGGTGTTAAGCTTGCATCAACGTAACCCTTTACGACGAACTCTTTTACCACCTCCATAATCGAGAAAATTCCTTAGTCCACTAGTTACTAAGGATAACTTTGACCGCTGTCCTGTGATCCATTCTTGGATCACTCTTGTACCCCTTGACTGACTCATGGCAAGGCACACTTCAGGTGCGGTACTCAGCATGGCATACTGTAGAGCCTACGTCTTAAGCATAGGGGACGACCTTCGTCCTTTCTCTCTATTCTGCCGTGGTCGAGCTTTAAGTCTTAACTTCATACCTTAAAACTCAGGCAAGAACTCCTTCTTTGACTGATCCATCTTGAACACCTTCAAGATCATGTCAAGGTATGTGCTCATTTGAAAGTACCATTAAGCGTTTTTGATCTATCCTTATAGATCTTGATGCTCAATGCTCAAGCAGCTTAATCCAGGCTTTCCATTGAAAACACTTTCCAAATAACCCTATATGCTTTCCAGAAATTCTACGTCATTTCTGATCAACAATGTCAACAACATATACTCATCAGAAATTCTATAGTGATCCCACTCACTTCTTTGGAAATACAAGTTTCTCATAAACTTTGTATACACCAAAATCTTTGATCATCTCATCAAAGCGTACATTCCAACTCCGAGATGCTTACTCCAGTCCTTAGAAGGATTGTTGTAGCTTTGCATATTTATTAGCATCTTTCAGGATTGACAAAAACTTTCCGGTTGTATCACATACAACCTTTCCTCAAGAAAAATCGTCGAGGAAACAATGTTTTGACATCCTATCTACAAGATTTCATAAATAACGCAGTAATCGCTAATATAATTCCAATAGACTCTTAGCATCTCTACGAGTGAGAAAGTCTCACCGTAGTCAACTCCTTGAACTTGTCGGAAAACATCTTAACGACAAGTCGAGCTTTCTTAATGGCGATACTTACCATCATTGTCCGTCTTCCTTTTAAATCCATCTGTACTCAACAGCCTTACGACCATCGAGCTGTTCCACCAAAGTCTACACTTTGTTTTCATACATGGATCCTCTCTCGGATTTTATGGCCTCGAGCCATTTATCGGAATCCGGGCCCACCATCGCTTCTCCATGGCTCGTAGGTTCATTGTTGTCTAGCAACATGACTTCCAAGACAGGATTATGTACCACTCTGAAGTAGTACGCATCCTTGTCGTCCTACGAGGTTTGGGAGTGACTTGATCCGAAATCTCATGATCAATATCATAAGCTTCCACTTCAATTGGTGTAGGTGCCACAGGAACAACTCTTTGTGCCCTGCTATACACTAGTTGAAGTGACGGTTCAATAACCTCATCAAGTCTCCACCATCCTCCCACTCAATTCTTTCGAGAGAAACTTTTCCTTGAGAAAGGACCCGATTCTAGAAACAATCCCTATTGCTTTCGGATCTGAGACAGGAGGTATACCCAACTGTTTTGGGTGTCCTATGAAGATGCATTTATTCGCTTTGGGTTCGAGCTTATCAGCCTGAAACTTTTTCACATAAGTGTCGCAGCCCCAAACTTTTAAGAAATGACAGCTTAGGTTTCTCTAAACCATAGTTCATACGGTGTCATCTCATCGGAATTACGTGGTGCCCTATTTAAAGTGAATGTGGTTGTCTCTAATGCCTAACCCATAAACTATCGTGGTAATTCGATAAGAGACATCATGGTATGCATCATATCCAATAGGGTGCAGTTATGATGTTCGGACACACCATCACACTATGGTGTTCCAGGCTGTATTAGTTGTGAAACAATTTCCACAATGTCTTAATTCTGTGCCAAACTCGTAATTCAGATATTCATCTCTATGATCATATCATAGATATTTTATCCTCTTGTCACGACGATCTTTCAACTTCACCCTGAAATTACTTGAACCTTTCAATAATTCAGACTCGTGATTTATCAAGTAAATATACTCAACATCTACTCAAATCATCTGTGAAGAACATAACGATATCCACTACCTGCCTCAGCACTCATTGGACTGCACACATCAAAATGTATTACTTCCAGCAAGTTGTTTTCTAGTTCCATTTTACTGAAACCGAGGCTTTCAGTCATCTTGCCCATGTGGTATGATTTGCATGTCTCAAGTGATTCAAAATCAAGTGAGTCCAAATGGTCCATTTGCATGGAGTTTCTTTATGCATATACACCAATAGACATGGTTCACATGTCTCAAACTTTTCAAAAATGAGTGAGTCCAAAGATCCATCAACATGGAGCTTCTTCATGCGTTTTACACCGATATGACTAAAGTGGCAGTGCCACAAGTAGGTGGTACTATCATTACTATCTTATATCTTTTGGCATTAACATGTGTATCACTACGATCGAGACTCAATAAACCATTCATTTTAGGTGCAAGACCATTGAAGGTATTATTCAAATAAACAGAGTAACCATTATTCTCCTTAAATGAACAACCGTATTGCGATAGACATAATCCAATCACGTCTATGCTCAACGCAAACACCAAATAACAATTATTTAGGTTTAACACCAATCTCGATGGTAGAGGGAGCGTGTGATGCTTGATCATATCAACATTGGAAACACTTCCAACACATATCGTCAGCTCACCTTTAGCTAGTCTCCGCAGCCTTTTATTTCGAGTTACTAACACTTAGCAACCAAACCGGTATTTATTACCCTGGTGCTACTAGGAGTGTTGCACATGCGCCCCCTCTGGTCCGAATTGGACAAGGGGTGCAGCCCCCTTTTCCTTCTCCCTCTCCTCCTCTTTCCTTCTCTCCTACTCCAACAAGGAAAGGAGGAGTCCTACTCCCGGTAGGAGTAGGACACCCCCCTTGGCGCGCCCTTCTCCTAGGCCGACCGCCTCCCCCCTTGCTCCTTTATATACAGGGGCAGGGGGCACCTCTAGACACACAAGTTGATCAAGTTGATCGTCTCTTAGCCGTGTGCGGTGCCCCCATCCATCATAGTCCACCTCGATAATACTGTAGCGGTGCTTAGGCGAAGCCCTGCGTCGGTAGAACATCAACATCGTCACCACGCCGTCATGCTGACCAAACTCTCCCTCAACACTCGGCTGGATCGGAGTTAGAGGGACGTCATCGGGCTGAACGTGTGCTGAACTCGGAGGTGCCGTGCGTTCGGTACTTGATCGGTCGGATCATGAAGACGTACGACTACATCAACCGCGTTGTGCTAGCGCTTCCGCTTTCGGTCTACGAGGGTACGTGGACAACACTCTCCCCTTTTGTTGCTATGCATCACCATGATCTTGCGTTTGCATAGGAATTTTTTTTAAATTACTATGTTCCCCAACATGATGTCCTATGATGGACGACTGGTCCTCATAAATTCAGTGCTTACGAGTTTACCTATGTTCATGGTCTCGTTTTTTGAAGTGCCAATAGGGGTGCGAGAATTCCTATTGCTCTCAATTTTTCTAGTAGAGTGATGAAAATAAGGTGAAGTATAGCCTTGCGAGGTGGGATATGTTGTGCCAGCCTAAGGACCAAGGGGAACTAGGAATCAAGGATCTTGAATTTAAGAAGAAATGTTTTCTAAGCAAATGGTTTTACATGCTTGCTTCCGAGGATGATGGGGTTTCGATCCAATTATTGCAACAGTGGAGGAGCACCATCCGTAGGAAGGTTCCATGAGGGAGTCCTGGATTAGGGGGTCTCCGGACAGCCGAACTATATTCTTTGTCCGGACTGTTGGACTATAAAGATACAAGGTTGAAGACTTCGTCTCGTGTCCGGATGGGACTCTACTTGGCGTGGAAGGCAAGCTAGGCAATACGGATATGGATATCTCCTCCTTTGTAACCGACCTTGTGTAACCCTAGCCCCCTCCGGTGTCTATATAAACCAGAGGGTTTTAGTCCGTAGGACAACATACAATCATACCATAGGCTAGCTTCTAGGGTTTAGCCTCTCTGATCTCGTGTTAGATCAACTTTTGTACTACTCATACTATCAAAAATAAACAAACAGGACGTAGGGTTTTACCTCCATCAAGAGGGCCCGAACCTGGGTAAAACATCGTGTCCCCTGCCTCCTGTTACCATCCGCCTAGATGCACAGTTCGAGACCCCCTACTCGAGATCCGCCGGTTTTGACACCGACATTGGTGCTTTCATTGAGAGTTCCTCTGTGTCGTCACCATTAGGCTTGATGGCTCCTCCAATCATTGGTAGCGATGTAATCCAGGGTGAGACTTTTCTCCCCGGACAGATCTTTGTATTCGGCGGCTTCGCACTGCGGGCCAACTCGCTTGGCAATCTGGAGCAGATAGAGAGTTATGCTCCTGGCCATCAAGTCAGGTTTGGAAGTTTAAACTACACAGCCGACATCCGCGGAGACTTGATCTTCAACGGATTCGAGCCCCTGCCGAGTGCGCCGCATGGTCACGATGAGCATGATTTAGCTCTACCATCGGAGAGTGTTCCGGAGACCGCACCGGCAACCGCTCCGACCCTCGATTTGGAGCCAATTGCGCCATCCATGGACGGGTGGATAGACCCCGCCACGGAGGCCGTATTCTCAGCGGCGATCGAGCCGAGTATCGACCTTACCCTTCACGAGAGCCGTGATGCCAAACTGCCGGATCTTTCCCCGGCCACGGACTCCGAACCGCCTGCGCCCGTGCCTATCGAATCCAACTGGGCGCCGATCATGGAGTTTACCTCCGCGGATATCTTTCAGCACTCGCCCTTCGGTGACATACTGAACTCATTAAGGTCTCTCTCCTTGTCAGGAGAGTCCTGGCCGAACTATGTCCGGCAGGATTGGGATGCGGATGACGAAGAAATTCGCCGCCCACCCACCACCCACTTAGTAGCCACTGTCGACGATTTAACCGACATGCTCGACTTTGACTCCGAAGACATCGATGACATGGACGACGATGCAGGAGGCGAACAAGAACCACTGCCCACAGGGCACTGGACAGCCACCTCGTCATATGACATATATATGATGGACACACCCAAAGAAGGCAATGGCGACGGGACAACGGAGGATGACCCCTCCAAGAAGCAACCCAAGCACCGACGTCAGCGGCGCCGCTCTAAGTCCCGCCAAGGCAAAAGCGGTGATACCGGCACCGGAGATAATAGCACTCCGGACAGTGCCAAAGACAACAGCAATCCCCTCCAGCAAGATTTAGAGCAGAAGGATGGAGAAGCTAGCCCTCCCGAGAGAGCGGCAGATGGAGAGGCAGAGGATGATAATTACATGCCTCCCTCCGAAGACGAGGCAAGCCTCGACGATGAAGAATTCGTCGTGCCTGAGGATCCCGTCAAACAAGAGTGCTTCAAGCGCCGGCTTATAGCCACGGCAAATAGCCTTAAGAAAAAGAAGCAGCAGCTTCAAGCTGATCAAGATTTGCTAGCTGACAGATGGACTGAAGTCCTTCCGGCCGAGGAATATAAACTCGAACGCCCCTCCAAGAGTTACCCAAAGTGCAGGTTGCTACCTCGACTGGAGGAGGAAGCACCAAAACCTACATCTCCAGCGTATGACGCGGCTGATCGGCCACCTCGTGGCCGCGATAGAGAGGCACTTCAGCCAAAAGCTCAGCCCGCACCCCGACGCCACTCAAATAAAAATGTCAAGGCATGGGGAAATACGCCAGACCCGCGAGACGTATTGGAGGACAAAGCAAAACACGCAAGATCGATCTACGGATCAAGAGAGTGCGCCACTATGCGAGATGATAAATGTCATGCCGGATACAGTAAAAGTAAATCCGTCCGGGCCGAACACAGCGGACAAGACTCATTTGAGCTGCGTCGCGATATAGCCCAGTACAGAGGCGCCACACACCCCCTATGCTTCACAGACGAAGTAATGGATCACCAGATCCCAGAGGGTTTCAAACCCATAAATATTGAATCATACGACGGCACAACAGATCCTGCGGTATGGATCGAGGACTTCCTCCTGCACATCCACATGGCCCACGGTGATGATCTACACGCCATCAAATACCTCCCACTCAAACTCAAAGGACCAACTCGGCATTTGCTCAACAGCCTGCCAGCAAAATCCATTGGCTGTTGGGAAGATCTGGAAGCCGCATTCCTCGACAACTTCCAGGGCACTTATGTGCAACCACTAGATGCCGATGACTTGAGCCACATAATTCAGCAGCCAGAGGAATCGGCCAGACAATTCTGGACACGGTTCCTGACAAAGAAAAATCAAACCGTCGACTGTTCGGATGCAGAGGCCCTAGCAGCTTTCAAGCACAACATCCGCGACGAGTGGCTCGCCCGGCACCTTGGCCAGGAAAAGCCGAAATCTATGGCAGCCCTCACGACACTCATGACCCGCTTTTGCGCGGGAGAAGACAGATGGCTAGCTCGCAGCAATAATATATCAAAGAACCATGGTACTTCGGATACCAAGGATGGCAATGGCAGGTCACGTCGCAACAAACACAAGCGCCGCATCAACAGCGACAATACCGAGGATACAACAGTCAATGCCGGATTCAAAGGCTCTAAACCCGGTCAGCGGAAAAAGCCGTTCAAAAGAAACACTCCGGGAGTTTGGACCGTATACTCGATCGCTCGTGTCAAATACACGGTACCCCCGACAAGCCAGCCAACCACACCAACAGGGATTGTTGGGTGTTCAAGCAGGCCGGCAAGTTAAATGCCGAAAACAAAGATAAGGGGTCACATAGCGATGACGAGGAGGAGCCCCGGCAGCCGAACACCGGAGGACAGAAGAGGTTCCCCCCACAAGTGCGGACGGTGAACATGATATACGCAACCCACATCCCCAAAAGGGAGCGGAAGCGTGTGCTAAGGGACATATATGCGTTGGAGCCAGTCGCCCCAAAGTTCAACCCATGGTCCTCCTGTCCGATCACCTTCGATCACAGGGACCACCCCACTAGTATCCGTCATGGAGGATTCGCCGCACTAGTCCTAGACCCAATCATTGACGGATTTCACCTCACTCGAGTTCTTATGGATGACGAAAGCAGGCTGAACCTTCTTTACCAGGACACAATACACAAATGGGCATAGACCCCTCAAGGATCAAACCCACAAAAACAACCTTTAAAGGCGTCATACCAGGTGTAGAGGCCCATTGCACAGGCTCAGTCACACTGGAAGTGGTCTTCGGATCCCCGAATAACTTCCGAAGCGAGGAGTTAATCTTCGATATAGTCCCGTTCCGCGGTGGCTATCATGCACTGCTCGGGCGAACCGCATTTGCAAGATTCAATGCGGTATCACACTATGCATATCTCAAGCTCAAGATGCCAGGACCTCGGGGGGTCATCACAGTCAATGGAAACACAGAGAGCTCTCTCCGCATGGAGGAGCACACTGCGGCCCTCGCAGCAGAAGCACAAAGCAGCCTCTTAAGGCAATCCACCAGTTCGGCGATTAAAGACCCGGACACCTTCAAGCGTGCTCGGAGTAATCGGCAACAAGACCGCCTGGCACGTTCCGAGCTCGCATAGCAATGCGGCCCCCACCCCAGTCCCAGCCAAACGGAAAAACCCGTACCACGCGTACATAATTACGCGTTGAAAATACCATGGGCACAGGTGGGGAGGGGGCACGACTACGGCATGCCCCAAGACGCGGCTCAACCGCACTAGGGGCTTCCCGCCTTATTATTCTTACTCTCTTTCAGGACTTTACTCTCTGGAAACCCCGTCCGGCAGTACGTTTGCCGGACACACGATACAACAACCAAGGAGGCAGAAAGCTACTTCGCATCGTGGAATTCCCAGGTGGTCTCTGATAAAGAGTGAAATACCTGCTTTCAATACCATTCCTCAGCTTGCCCTTGGAGGGGACGTGTCAAATAGTCCTACTTTTTGCTTATCGCACTAATTGTATCATTCTGCTTCGACGCACCTTTTTGAATAAACAATGCATAGCACTAGACTATTATCGCATTCTCCATTCTTATATATATATATATGTTCATCCATGACATTCAGCAACCGTATACTCTGGTACGGCCACTACGTCAGGGGCCTAAGCGTACCCCATAATACAGCGTGAGAAGTCCGAACACTTTCAACAGTGCGGCACCCCAAACTTATAGCATTATATGCATCAACTCTAAATCATGTCTTGGGTCAATAGTTGGGTTTGCCCGGCTCCCATGTTTTGGTACCTTACGTTCCGCTATATCGGCTAAGGTAGCACTGGGAGAATCACTGCGATTGTGCCCCGGTTCAGCTGGGCTAAGCACCTCAATAGAGAAAGCTAAAACTGACTGTCATGATAAGGCGAGAGAGTGGTCGCTATTTGAGAGGTCTCGAGTCCCTAAAGACTTATGCCGCTTAGAGTGAGGAGTCGGCTTTGTCCGGCTTCAGGCATGTACAATGCCCCGAATTCGGCCTTCCGAATACTAGGGGCTTCGCCAAAATTTAAAATTATAGAATTCTATGGCTAAGTGAGAGTGATAATGCATTATAGTCCGATTGCCTTGTTCGTTGTGCTGAGCACCTCCCTCGAAGGACCCAACAATGGGAAAAAGAGCGCTCAGGTTTATCCCGAACACCCCAGCACTCGTGGCATGGGGGCAGAAGCCGACGACTGGCCATCTCTCAGATTTGATAAACAGCCGCACAGAAGGTAATATTTTAAATTCAAACAAGCGTTGCATAGAGCATATGAATAAGTTTTCATAATACAGGATCACACGAGCAAGTTTATTCAAAAAATTACATCCTTCATGCACTCGTCCGCCACAAGACGGGTACCCTTCAGGACACCCTCATAATACATCTTGGGGTGGCAATGCTCCTTGCCCTGTGGCGGCCCCTCCTTCACCAGCTTCACGGCATACATCTTGGCCCAGTTCAACTTAGCACGGGTAAAAGCCCGACGGGCACATTCGATACAGACGGACCGCTTGATGACTTCTAGCCGTGGGCAGGCATCTACAAGCCGCCGCACCAGGCCGAAGTAGCTGTTAGGGAGGGAGTCGCCAGGCCACATCCGGACTATGAAGCCCTTCATGGCCTGTTCGGCCGCCTTGTGCAGCTCGACCAGTTGCTTGAGCTGGTCGCTCATAGGCATCGGGTGTTCGGTCCCAGTATACTGAGACGAGAATAACTTCTCCGTCGAGCTTCCCTCCTCGGCCTGGTAAAATTTCGCGGCATCCGACACGCTGCGGGGCAAATCTGCGAATGCTCCTGGAGAGCTCCGGACTCGGGTAAGTAACAAGTAATTTACTTTCACATGCTTGCTTTGCATATTGAATGCCTTACCCGCCGCTATCTTCCTCACCGCCTCAATCTCCTGGAGGGCCTTTTGGGCTTCGGCCTTGGCATGCTTTGTGCTCTCGAGGGCCGCGGCAAGCTGGGACTCTCGAGTCTTCGAGTCGAGCTCTAAAGCCTTGTGCTTCGTCACGAGAGCCTGGAGCTCTTGCTGCACCTCGCCCACCCGTGCCTCTTGTTTTTCCCGCTCGGTGCGCTCCCGGGCCGCTTTGTTTTCGGCCTCGGGCAGCGCTTGCTTCAGGGTCGCCACCTCGGTCATGGCCCCTGGCACATTCATGATGATCCTGTCATTAAGCAACCACATTTTCTTTTATATATAGACAAGGTATTACTTACCTTTGTTCTCCTCGAGCTGCCTCTTGGCAAGGCCGAGCTCTTTCTCGGACCCCTCGAGGTCCTGCTTCAATGGAGCGACCTCCGCAGTCAGTGCGGCAGAGGTCAACAGCGAAGCCTGCATATGCATACTGACATACTAGTATTAGACTCCTGCAGATATTATTTGATCCTCTATTCGACTTTTCTTTGTGAACACCAAATAGAGCATCAGGGGCTACTGTCTATGCGTTAATATTTTTCCTATACTTTAAATACTTACATCAAAGCCTGTTAGAAGGCTGGCACATGCTTCAGTCAGTCCCCTCTTGGTGGACTGAACCTTCTTGATCACCGCACTCATAATAGTGCGGTGCTCTTCGTCGATGGAAGCACCGCGAAGCGCTCCCAGCAGGTTGTTCGGTGCCTCTGGATGGATAGAGGTCACCGGCATGGGCGTCTTGCCCCTTTTGGAAGGAGGCCGCCTACCCGAGTCCGGAACCACTGGAGGTTCCGGCGCGGTGTTCGGCTGAGGGCCGAACTCGGAGCCCTCGGGAGCCTTACTCCCTTTGCTCCCGGAGTCCGGAAGGTCGCCTTGAGGTGCCTCCGGGACTGTCTCCCCTCGACCCGGTGCCTCTTGAGACAATACCTCGGCATTGTCCGTAGGGAAAGGGGAGGAGGCGGTCGGAAGTGGATCGCTATCCAATACGACGAGTCCAAGGAGCCGTCCGACGAGGATACATCAATACGGGCTTGGGGCGGTCTGCATAATCATATTCGGCGTTAGGAGAAGCAGTGCGACAAAGGTATGCTATGAGTTACTCTAGTATCCAAATACTTACGACTTCGCCAGGGGCTTGGCCCTGAGCAGCCACTCGTCTTCGCCTTTGGCGGCGGTGGTGGAGCAGTCCGGAAGGAGAGTCCTTCCCTTCTTGGACCCTTCGGCCTCCCCGATTGGGGCGGCCTTCCTTTTCTTGTCTCCCCTGGCTGGAGGGGGAGCATCTTCATCTTCCTCCTCGTCTTCATGGGAGGAGTGCGTCGCGGAGTTATTGTACGATGAGTCCGATACCACCTGGCGCCGGGAACTCTTTCGGGTTCCCTTGGCTTTCTTCTTGGTCTTCTCCGACACCTTGTAAGGAGCCAGAGTCAGCATCTCCGTCAGGAGGGCATCCGCATTGTCTTCGGACAGAGGGGCCGGACAGTTAATCTGCCCCGATCTCTCCACCCAGTCCTGTCAAAGGCATGGGAGCTCAGACCCCGCACATGGTTAAGCTATGGGAAATAAATACCCTACCAGATGTACAGAACTTACCGAATTCGCAAGGCGCTTCGCGCTTAGCCCACGGTCCTCGGTAAGAGAGGGAGGGACCTCGGCGCTCTTAAACAACACCTTCCAGACGTCCTTGTGCGTCATGTCGAAGAGCTCGTGTAGAGTCTGGTGCTGGGCCGGGTCAAACTCCCATAAGTTGAAATCCCGTTGTTGACACGGGAGGATCCGGCGGAAGAGCATGGCCTGGACTATGTTGACAAGCTTGAGCTTCTTGCTTATCATGTTCTGGATACACTTCTGGAGTTCGTCCAGCTCCACCGATGAACCCCAGGACAGGCCCTTCTCCTTCTAGGAAGTGAGCCGCGTGGGGATTCCGGATCGAAACTCGGGGGCCGCCACCTAGTTGGTGTCGCGCGGCTTGGTGATGTAGAACCACCCCGATTGCCACCCCTTTATGGTCTCCATGAAGGAGCCCTCAAGCCATATAACATTGGGCATTTTTCCCACCATGGCTTCGCCGCATTCTGCTTGTTGGCCGCCCACCACCTTCGGCTTGATATTGAAGGTCTTCAGCCACAGGCCGAAGTGGGGCCGGATATGGAGGAAAGCCTCGCACACGACGATGAATGCCGGGATGTTGAGGATGAAATTTAGGGCCAGATCATGAAAGTCCAGCCCGTAGTAGAACATAAGGCCGTGGGCCAATGGATGGAGGGGAAACCCCAGTCCGCGGAGGAAGTGATGGAGGAAAACCACCCTCTCGTGAGGTTCCGGGGTAGGGACAATCTGCCCCGCAGCTGGCAGCCGATGCGCGATATTCGCGGCTAAGTATCCGGCTCCGCGTAGTTTTTTGATGTCTCTCTCCGTGACGGAGGAGATCATCCACTTGCCTCCCGCTCCAGACATGTTTGGAGAAGGTTGAGGAGAAGGATGTGGACTTGGGCGCTGGAGCTCGAGTGCGCGAGAATGGATGAGCAAGGAGGAAGAAGGCGTGGGTAGAAGAAGGTTAAACCTTATCCCTTTATAAGGGCAGACGAGACTATGTGCCCCCACTAGCCTGGTAAAACTTGCTTATCCCCAAGTGCCGTAATTGATGGCGCGGTTGGGTTACCCACGCTCGTATTAATGAGAATCCCGTAATAAGGGGGACACGATCTCTGCTTTGACAAGACGTGTCAAGAAACCGCCTCGCATTATGTGCGGGGCTGGTTAAAGAAAAACGATTCAAATAATTACCGGGCCACGACATGATGTCATGTTGCCAAAACATGTCAGCAGATTAGATTTGTGGAAATATTATTCTCTCTACGGTGGTATGTGGAACTTATTTTGCAGGGTCGGACACTATCTTTGTATTCAAACTCTTCTGTGGTGTATTCGGAGGAGGAACCCGCCTTGAATGCCGAAGACAATAGTTGCGCACCTGACTCATCATCATTGAAGCCTGGTTCAGGGGCTACTGAGGGAGTCCTGGATTAGGGGGTCTCCGGACAGCCGGACTGTATCCTTTGTCCGGACTGTTGGACTATGAAGATACAAGATTGAAGACTTTGTCTCGTGTCCGGATGGGACTCTACTTGGCGTGGAAGGCAAGCTAGGCAATGCGGATATGGATATCTCCTCCTTTGTAACCGACCTTGTGTAACCCTAGCCCCCTCCGGTGTCTATATAAACCAGAGGGTTTTAGTCCGTAGGACAACATACAATCATACCATAGGATAGCTTCTAGGGTTTAGCCTCTCTGATCTCGTGGTAGATCAACTTTTGTACTACTTATACTATCAAGAATAAACAAGTAGGACGTAGGGTTTTACCTCCATCAAGAGGGCCCGAACCTGGGTAAAACATCGTGTCCCCAGCCTCCTATTACCATCCGCCTAGACGCACAGTTCGGGACCCCCTACCCGAGATCCGCCGGTTTTGACACCGACATTCCCCCTTGTTACTGATATGTCTCCAACGTATCTATAATTTTTGATTGCTCTGTGCTATATTATTTACTATTTTGAATGTTTATGGACTTTATTATACACTTTCATATCATTTTTGGGACTAACCTATTAACCCAGAGCCCGGTGCCAGTTTCTGTTTTTACCCTGTTTTAGGGTTTCGGAAAAAGGAAAATCAAACGGAGTCCAATTGACCTGAAACTTCACGGAACTCACTTTTGGAAGGAAAGAAGCCCAGAAGACTTGGAGTGCACATCGGGGGATCTGCGAGGAGGTCACGAGGCAGGGGGCGCGCCCACCCCCTGGGCGCGCCCTCCACCCTCGTGAGCCTCTCGTGCCCCCCCTGACGTACTTCTTCCGCCTATATATCTCCATATACCCAAAAAACATCCGTGAGCACAATAGATCGGGAGTTCCGCCGCCAGAAGTCTCCGTAGCCACCGAAAACCAATCTAGACCCATTCCGGCACCCTGCCGGAGGGGGAATCCTTCTCCGGTGGCCATCTTCATCATCCCGGTGCTCTCCATGACGAGGAGGGAGTAGTTCTCCCTCGGGGCTGAGGGTATGTACCAGTAGCTATGTGTTTGATCTCTCTCTCTCTCGTGTTCTTGATTTGGCACGATCTTGATGTATCGCGAGCTTTGCTATTATAGTTGGATCTTATGTTTCTCCTCCCCCTCTACTCTCTTGTAATGAATTGAGTTTCCCCTTTGAAGTAATCTTATCGGATTGAGTCTTTAAAGATTTGAGAACACTTGATGTATGTCTTGCCGTGCGTATCTGTGGTGACAATGGGATGCCACGTGATTCACTTGATGTATGTTTTGGTGATCAACTTGTGGGTTCCGCCCATGAACCTATGCATAGGGGTTGGCACACGTTTTCGTCGTGATTCTCCGGTAGAACTTTGGGGCACTCTTTGAGGTCCTATGTGTTGGTTGAATAGATGAATCTGAGATTGTGTGACGCATATCGTATAATCATACCCACGGATAGTTGAGGTGACATTGGAGTATCTAGGTGACATTAGGGTTTTGGTTGATTTGTATCTTAAGGTGTTATTCTAGTACGAACTCTAGGGCTGTTTGTGACACTTATAGGAATAGCCCAACGGATTGATTGGAAAGAATAACTTTGAGGTGGTTTCGTACCCTACCATAATCTCTTCGTTTGTTCTCCGCTATTAGTGACTTTGGAGTGACTCTTTGTTGCATGTTGAGGGATAGTGATGTGATCCAATTATGTTAGTATTGTTGAGGGAACTTGCACTAGCGAAAAGTATGAACCCTAGGCCTTATTTCCACGCATTGCAATACCATTTACGCTCACTTTTACCATTCGTTACCTTGCTGTTTTTATAATTTCAGATTACAAATACTTTTATCTACCATCCATATACCACTTGTATCACCATCTCTTCACCGAACTAGTGCACCTATACAATTTACCATTGTATTGGGTGTGTTGGGGACACAAGAGACTCTTTGTTATTTGGTTGCAGGGTTGCTTGAGAGAGACCATCTTCATCCTACACCTCCTACGGATTGATAAACCTTAGGTCATCCACTTGAGGAAAATTTGTTACTATCCTACAAACCTCTGCACTTGGAGGCTCAACAACGTCTATAAGAAGAAGGTTGTGTAGTAGACATCAAGCTCTTTTCTGGCGCCATTGCCGGGGAGGTGAGTGCTTGAAGGTATATCTTTAGATCTTGCAATCAAGTCTTTTAGTTTATTATTTTATCACTAGTTTAGTTTATAAAAGAAAACTATAAAAAAATGGAATTGAGTTTGTCTCATACGCTTCATTTTTTTAATATCTTTCGTGAGTTGATGGAAAGGATAATTTTGCTCAAGTGCTAGAAGTAGAAATCTATAAAATGTTTGGCACTAAATATTTGAATGATGAGCATGATTTCAACGTTGTTAGTATGAATTCCTTGAATATCCATGATGCTAATGATATGCAAAGCCACAAGCTTGGGGAAGCTATGATTGATGAAGATGATATTTTTTGTCCCCCAAGTTTTGATGAGCAAATTTATTATGATGAAAGCATGCCTCCTATCTATGATGATTATTGTGATGAAACGTATGCTTTAAAGAATAATGATAACCATGAAACTTGTCATCTTGATCTTAATTTTCAATCACATGATAGTTATTTTGTTGAGTTTGCTCCCACTATTATTCATGAAAAGAATTTTGCTTGTGTGGAGAGTAGTAAATTTTTTATACTTGTAGATCATGAAAAGAATGCTTTAGGTGCTGGTTACATTGTTTAATTCATTCATGATGCCACTGAAAATTATTATGAGGGAGGAATATATGCTTGTAGGAATTGCAATAATATCAAGTTTCCTCTCTATGTGCTTAAAGTTTTAAAGTTATGCTTGTTTTACCTTCCTATGCAAGTTGATTCTTGTTCCCATAAGTTGTTTTCTCACAAAATCCCTATGCATAGGAAGTATGTTAGACTTAAATGTTCTAGTAATATTCTTCAAGATGCTCTCTTTATGTTTCAATTCTTATCTTTTATGTGAGCATCATTGAATTCATCATGCCTAGCTAGGGGCGTTAAACGATAGCGCTTGTTGGGAGGCAATCCAACTTTATTTTTGTTCCTTGCTTTTTGCTCCTGTTTAGTAATAAATAATTCATCTAGCCTCTGCTTAGATGTGTTTTTATACTTTTAATTAGTGTTTGTGCTAAGTAGAACCTTTGGGAAGACTCGGGAAAAGTCTTATTGATCATGCTGTAAAAAACAGAAACTTTAGCGCTCACAAAAATTGCTGCCATTTTTTATTGGAGAGTGCTATTTAGTTAATTATTTTTTAATATGATTAATAGACAAATTCCTCAGGTCCAGCAATTTATTTGAGAATTTTATGAGTTCCATAAGTATACGTTTGATCCAGATTACTGCAGACTGTTCTGTTTTTGACAGATTCTGTTTTTCATGTGTTGTTTACTTATTTTGATGAATCTATGGCTAGTAAAAGAGTTTATAAACCATAGATAAGTTGGAATACAGTAGGTCTGACACCAATATAAATAAATAATAAGTTCATTACAGTACCTTGAAGTGGTGATTTATTTTCTTATACTAACGGAGCTTACGAGTTTTCTGTTAAGTTTTGTGTTGTGAAGTTTTCAAGTTTTGGGTAAAGGATTCGATGGACTATGGAATAAGGAGTGGCAAGAGCCTAAGCTTGGGGATGCCCAAGTCACCCCAAGGTAATATTCAAGGACAACCAAAAGCCTAAGCTTGGGGATGCCCCGGAAGGCATCCCCTCTTTCGTCTTCGTTCATCGGTAACTTTACTTGGAGCTATATTTTTATTCGCCACATGATATGTGTTTTGCTTGGAGAATCAATTTATTTTGTTAGTATTTGCTTGCTATTAATTAGAAAATTGTTTTGCATCTTTTATTTCAATAAAAGTGGCATTGATAGCCTTTACTATGCCTATTTTAGAAGTCCACATGTTGCTGTTTGAAAACCGAAAGTTTACCGCTGTTGCAATAATTCCCTAGAAAATTCAGAATGTGATAAAATGTTGAAACCTTCTGAATATTAAGCTCTTATAAATTTAATACAGTGGGAATTTTCTTTCATAATTTTTGGAGCTAGGGAAGTATGGATGTTGCTGCATTCTTTACAGATTATCCTGTTTAGGCAGATTGCTGTTATGTTTGCATTGTTTGCATATGATTGCTTCTTTAATGATTCTATTTGAGGATAGGACTATTAAATATGCAGAGGCATTTAGTATGCAATATTGAATAATAATTTTTAGTGATTTGCTACAGTAGAGTATGATAAGGTTTTTGCAATGGTTTATACTAACTTATCTCACGAGTCCTTGTTGAGTTTCGTGTGGATGAAGCTTTTGAGATTTAGAGAGACCGTGATATGAGAGGAATTAAGGAGACACAAAAGTTCAAGCTTGGGGATTCCCAAGGCACCCCAAGATAATATCTCAAGAAGTCTCAAGCATCTAAGCTTGGGATGCCCTGATTGGCATCCCACCTTTCTTCTTCAACAACTATCGGTTAGTTTCGGTTGATCCTAAGTTTTTGCTTCTTCACATGATGTTTGATATTCTTAGAATGTCATTTTATTTTGCTTTTCTTGATGTTTGAATAAAATACCAAGATCTGAAATTCTTTAATGTTAGAGAGTCTTCACATAGTTGCATAATTATTCGACTACTCATTGATTTTCACTTATATCTTTCGGAGTAGTTTGTCTTTTGCTCTAGTACTTCACTTATATCTTTTAGAGCATGGTGGTAGTTTTATTTTGAAGAAATATATGAACTCTCATGCTTCACTTACATTACTTTAAGAGTCTTAAATAGCATGGTAATTTGCTTAAAATCCTAATATGCTAGGTATTCAAGAATAATAAAATTCTCTTATGAGTGTGTTGAATACTATGAGAAGTTTGATACTTGATAATTGTTTTGAGATATGGAGATGGTGATATTAGAGTCATGCTAGTTGAGTGGTTATGAATTTGAGAAATACTTGTGTTGAAGTTTGTGATTCCCGTAGCATGCATGTATGGTGAACCGTTATGTGATGAAGTCGGAGCATGATTTATTTATTGATTGTCTTCCTTATGAGTGGCGGTCAGGGACGAGCCATGGTCTTTTCCTACCAATCTATCCCCCTAGGAGCATGCGCGTAGTACTTTGTTTCGATAACTAATAGATTTTTGCAATAAGTATGTGAGTTCTTTATGACTAATGTTGAGTCCATGGATTATACGCACTCTCACCCTTCTACCATTGCTAGCCTCTCTAGTACCGTGTAACTTTCGCCGGTACCATAAACCCACCATATACCTTCCTCAAAACAGCCACCATACCTACCTATTATGGCATTTCCATAGCCATTCCCAGATATATTGCCATGTAACTTTCCACCGTTCCGTTATTATGACACGCTTCATCATTGTCATATTGCTTTGCATGATCATGTAGTTGACATCGTATTTGTGGCAAGGCCACCGTTCATAATTCTTTCATACATGTCACTCATGCATCATTGCACATCCCGGTACACCGCCGGAGACATTCATATAGAGTCATATCTTGTTCTAAGTATCGAGTTATAATTCTTGAGTCGTAAATAAATAAAAGTGTGATGATCATCATTATTTGAGCATTGTCCCAGTGAGGAAAGGATGATGGAGACTATGATTCCCCCATAAGTCGGGATGAGACTCTGGAAGAAAATAAATAAATAAAAGAGGCAAAAGAAGCCCAAATAAAAAAAGAGAAAATAGGCCATAAAAAAAGAGAAGGCCCAAATAAAAAATAAAAAAATGAGAGAAAAAGAGAGAAGGGGCAATGTACTATCCTTTTACCACACTTGTGCTTCAAAGTAGCACCATGATCTTCATGATAAAGAGTCTCCTATGTTGTCACTTTCATATATACTAGTGGGAATCTTTCATTATAGAACTTAGCTTGTATATTCCAATGATGGGCTTCCTAAAAATGCCCTAGGTCTTCGTGAGCAAGCGAGTTGGATGCACACCCACTTAGTTTCTTTTTAAGCTTTCATACACTTATAGCTCTAGTGCATCCGTTGCATGGCAATCCCTACTCACTCACATTGATATCTATTGATGGGCATCTCCATAGCCCGTTGATACGCCTAGTTGATGTGAGACTATCTTCTCCTTTTTGTCTTCTCCACAACCAGCATTCTATTCCACCTATAGTGCTATGTCCATGGCTCACGCTCATGTGTTGCGTGAAGATTGAAAAGGTTTGAGAACACCAAAAGTACGAAACAATTGCTTGGCTTGTCATCGGGGTTGTGCATGATTTAAATATGTTGTGTGGTGAAGATGGAGTATAGCCAGACTATATGATTTTGTAGGGATAACTTTCTTTGGCCATGTTATTTTGAAGAGACATAATTGCTTAGTTAGTATGCTTGAAGTATTATTATTTCTATGTCAATATAAATTTTGTCTTGAATCTTTCGGATCTGAATATTCATGCCACAATTAAGAAGAATTACATTGAAATTATGCCAAGTAGCACCCCGCATCAAAAATTCTGTTTTTATCATTTACCTACTCGAGGACGAGCAGGAATTAAGCTTGAGGATGCTGATACGTCTCTAACGCATCTATAATTTTTGATTGCTCCATGCTATATTATTTACTGTTTTGAATGTTTATGGGCTTTACTATACACTTTTATATCATTTTTGGGACTAACCTATTAACCCATAGCCCAGTGCGAGTTTCTGTTTTTACCCTGTTTTAGGGTTTCGAAAAAAAGGAAAATCAAACGGAGTCCAATTGACCTGAAATTTCATGGAACTCTTTTTTGGAAGGAAAGAAGCCCAGAAGACTTGGAGTGCACGTCGGGGGATCTGCGAGGAGGTCACAAGGAAGGGGGCGCGCCCACCCCCTGGGCGCGCCCTCCACCCTCGTGAGCCCCTTGTGGCCCCCCTGACGTACTTCTTCCGCCTATATATCTCCATATACCCTAAAAACATCCGTGAGCACAATAGATCAGGAGTTCCGTTGCCAGAAGCCTCCGTAGCCACCGAAAACCAATCTAGACCCGTTCCGGCACCCTGCCGGAGGGGGAATCCTTCTCCGGTGGCCATCTTCATCATCCCGGTGCTCTCCATGACGAGGAGGGAGTAGTTCTCCCTCGGGGCTGAGGGTATGTACCAGTAGCTATGTGTTTGATCTCTCTCTCTCTCGTGTTCTTGATTTGGCACGATCTTGATGTATCGCGAGCTTTGCTATTATAGTTGGATCTTATGTTTCTCCTCCCACTCTACTCTCTTGTAATGAATTGAGTTTCCCCTTTGAAGTAATCTTATCAGATTGAGTCTTTAAAGATTTGAGAACACTTGATGTATGTCTTGCCGTGCGTATCTGTGGTGACAATGGGATGCCACGTGATTCACTTGATGTATGTTTTGGTGATCAACTTGCGGGTTCCGCCCATGAACCTATGCATAGGGGTTGGCACACGTTTTCGTCGTGATTCTCCGGTAGAACTTTGGGGCACTCTTTGAGGTCCTATGTGTTGGTTGAATAGATGAATCTGAGATTCTGTGACGCATATCGTATAATCATACCCATGGATACTTGAGGTGACATTGGAGTATCTAGGTGACATTAGGGTTTTGGTTGATTTGTGTCTTAAAGTGTTATTCTAGTACGAACTCTAGGGTTGTTTGTGACACTTATAGGAATAGCCCAACGGATTGATTGGAAAGAATAACTTTGAGGTGGTTTCATACCCTACCATAATCTCTTCGTTTGTTCTCCGCTATTAGTGACTTTGGAGTGACTTTTTGTTGCATGTTGAGGGATAGTTATGTGATCCAATTATGTTAGTATTGTTGAGGGAACTTGCACTAGCGAAAGTATGAACCCTAGGAGGGAACTTGCACTAGCGAAAGTATGAACCCTAGGCCTTATTTCCACGCATTGCAATACCGTTTACGCCCACTTTTACCATTCGTTACCTTGCTGTTTTTATAATTTCAGATTACAAATACTTTTATCTACCATCCATATACCACTTGTATCACCATCTCTTCACCGAACTAGTCTACCTATACAATTTACCATTGTATTGGGTGTGTTGGGGACACAAGAGACTCTTTGTTATTTGGTTGTAGGGTTGCTTGAGAGAGACCATCTTCATCCTACGCCTCCTACGGATTGATAAACCTTAGGTCATCCACTTGAGGGAAATTTTTTACTATCCTACAAACCTCTGCACTTGGAGGCCCAACAATATCTACAAGAAGAAGGTTGTGTAGTAGACATCAGTTCCCGTCCTTGTCTCGCCCACATCCTATATTGCTTCCCTCGGCCATGGCGTGGATGTTATTGATGCTATGGTGATCACCAATCCAGACCCCCCCACCCCATCAGAGAGCAAAACTATTTTGGCATCTCGCGAGCAACATGTGAAAGTTCATGGGGACCGACATGGTACCAGTTGGTGGTGGCTAACCTGGGGGGAGGGGGGAGGAGATATCCTTTGATCAAAACTAGCAGTGGAGTAGGTCAAGACCCATAGGACTCATTGTCCCAAATATGACCATGGAGCTCTTCTGCAACCACATCAGCATGTGCGGTCATGAAACCACAACATCAACATAAGTATCTAAGACACCATGTCTCACAGCTCCATCGACACCATGACTGACAAAGCCCCCACAAAGACACCATGACTGGCAATGCAGGCACCAAGATTTTTGAGGTTGACACCATCATAGCTTATTTGACCATTAGAATCAACCACCACAATGTTGGTTGTGCCGTGGTCAAAGACACCATTCACCGACGGTCGGGGCGTCGCAACAGCTTGTGAGGTAGGCTTCCCACCACCCGAATATGCAAGCGGCTTCTCCAACAACCCCACGGCCCCAGTCATCTGCGTGATTTGTGAAGGTGGCGGGACGAGCAGAGACCCCAGTTCCTGAATATTGCACTTAGTCTTCAAAGAATGGAGTATGTCCATATCTCGGCCACCTGATGCCAACAGAACCTCTCGTGAACTGCTGCTACAATGTCGGTCCTTTCCTACATTTCTAGCCACGCAAGTCAACACTGAGTTCTACATGCTGATCTGCTCCACGACCCATTCAGACCCATTTCTACAGCTGCACAATCACATCCACTTCCCTCGTTGTGATCTCCATCCATGGGGCGAGAGGGTAGCAGCAAACAAGCTCGGGTTGCAGCGTGAATCGCGCACGGTGCGCCCGCCTCTCCTCCTCCAGATCCTCCTGGATTTGCACTTCCCTTCAGCGCATCTCTTCGAGTCGCAACTGGTTGGATTGAGATGTAGGGGTTGGCCCATGCCACCCCGATCTCGTCGCACCCTCGATCAGGAGGACCCCTATCATCTGTACATATCCTTCGCCAGATTCAAATTTGTTTCCTCCACCACCTGTTTCGCCTTAGCATTCATGCAGGGATGAGCGAGGGGAGCGGATGTTGAGGACAGAGGAGGTGCCTAAGGTGGTGTGGCGGTAGTTGAAAGTTTGTGTGGGATGAGACATCGCCCTGCTGTGTTTCAAGGCCACATCAGCTATTTGTAAGTGATATAGATACCAGATAAGAATTTGGTTGATGTGAAGAAAAGAGAAAGAATAAGAGATGTATTGACAGTGTGTGTAATTTGTAAAATTTTAAATTAAATTCACATAAAAAATAACTTACAAGCTACGAACAATATGTGGACGTGCACTAGCGACGGCAGATGTCTGGACTAGTGTAAAAGGCTAGCGCGCATATGCTCGGCTAGTAGAAGTTAACGGAAGACGTGTAAGTGTCGCCGAACTTCCAGTATGCCGGCGCCACGTTGTACGCCGTGACGGACCTGCCATCGTCCGTCTGCACCTGGAACGACAGGCTCTGGCCGGTGAGGTAGCCGTTGCTCTGCCAGTTAGAGCCCCAGTTGCGGCTCATGGGCAGCCAGTCCGTGTTGGAGCCCTTCACCCACGCCGCCGACACGGCGCCGCTTCCGCCGACGTTGCTGATGAGGACCAGATCGAAGTAGTCATGGCCGGTGATGGAGAAGCGGATGCCGCCGTTCCTCCGCGGGCACGCCGTCCTGGCGTACTTGATGGGCACGAAGCCGGCCTGGTAGACGGCGATGGTCTCCCAGGCGGGCTGGGACATGTCGAAGTGCTGCCGCGGCGGGTTGCACCAGCCGCCGTCGTCGCTTGGCTGCGACCAGTTGGGCGGGCAGAAGTTGGTGGCCGTGACGGTGATGGACGTCCCCGGCTTGCACGACTGCGTGTGGTAGGCGTCGCAGGTGATGACGTAGCAAGCGCCGCACGACCTGCCGTCGCCGTACAGCGTCGTGCTCAGCGCCGTCGAGCTGGTCCCATACCCGGCGTCGTACAGGTTGCCGTAACCGCAGGATCCACCTGCATATGCAAGAAGCAGATATCTAAGAAATCGTTCCCCGACGCAAATCCTCGGCCTAGGTTGCAGCAAAACTGGAGAATGAGGAAACGGTTACGTACCCATTGTGCCGGACGCGTCGCCGCCGCCATAGAACGTCGCGTTGGCCGGCGTCCAGTACTGCTGAGCCGCTGAACCCCCGAGCTGTGACGTGCACACGCCCAGAAACAACGCCAGGATCGCGAGATGATTCTCCATGTTCGCCAGGACCAACTCTGCTTCTCTGATATTAAACTTCAACTCTGTTTGCATACCGAAGCCTACAGTGTGTTCCATGGTGCTTATATAGGCGACGGCTCCATGCTCGCCAGGACCAACTCTGCTTCTCTGATATTAAACTTCAACTCTTTCCGTCCCCTCCCGCCAACGGACGATGGTTGACGAAGATCACAGATCATGCATGGTTGACGAGGATCACTGATCATGCATATGTACGTAGAGTGCATGTGGCCTCATTTGTTTACTGGATTAATCGTGGGTCATGCATGGCATGACAGATCACGCAGACGTATTATGCACCTAGCAGCTGGTGACTAATAATCCAACATGATTTCCGATAATATACTAGCATAGAGGATGGTGAATATCTGGGATGAGGCATTATTAATCGAGTGTGCCCAACTGTGTTATTGTAGTTGTTCCTTAGAAGCGAGTTTCAGTTCTTGTGATGAGTTTGTGATCACGAGAGCGCCCGTAATTCTCCATATCTCGTAAAATTTGGCCAGTCCGTGACGCCTGTCATTTTTATGTAGCCGATTGGTCCTCGCAGATTCCGGAGTTAGAGCAACTCCAATCCGGAGTTAGAGCAACTCCAATGGGGCGACCCATTTCATCCGTTCGCGTTCGTTTGTGTCGGCGCGGACAAAAGTGGCGGCCCAACGCGCCGACCCAAATTCAAATCGTGTCCGCCCGGCGTCCGCGTTGACCCATTTCTGACCCAAAATTGCGCCTGGAATGCGTCGGCGCGGACGCGAAGCGGACGCGCCGCGCGTCTCCTCGCCGTCCGCCGCGTCCTCACCTGGCGGCCACCCAACCGTCACCTGTCGTCTTATTTATGACGACCACCGACAGCGGACCCACGCGTCAGCCAATGCGCATGTCTTTTTTTAACCACGCGTGCGGCGGGGTCGGCCTCATCCACTTCTCCCGTCCACATCTGCCCCCCCCACCACTTCCTTTGCTTCCTCGCCGGCGACCGCAAACCCTAGCGCGCGCCATGGGCCTCTTCGGCAAAAGCAATGGCAAGGGGAAGGGCACCCCCGGCGCCTCGTCATCCCGTGCTCCCCCCTCCCCCTCCATCGCCGGCGCCTGCACATCCCGGTGCACCAAGCGCGGTGGCACTGGGAGTACAGGCAGCCCCTCCCCTACCCCGACGTGACGCTGCCGCACCATTGACATTTGGATCCAAACCGGATCCCGATGCCGGCGGTTCCGCGGGCGCAGGACGACGAGGTGCGCCGGCGCCGCGCGCTGCTCACACCGGAGCAGCGTGGGCTGCCCGAGTACGTCGCCGACTCTCCTAATTGGGAGGCTTGGTTCGCTCTCGAACACGAGGAGCAACGACGCTCGGGTATCGACGCCGTCCCGCCGCCGTTCCCACCGCCGCCCCCGCGGGTAGAGCCGGAGGACATGGAGGCGAAGGCGGAGTACCAAGCCGCCCTCGAGGAGGCCCTGCAGCACGCGCTGGAGGCTAGCCGCATCGAGGAGGACGCGCACTGGGATGGGCTGGAGCAAGCCCTTGCCCTGTCGGCGGCGGGGGACTCCGTCCACACCCCGCTCTTCGTGCCTCCGCCTCCACCGTCGCCGCCCGTACAGCCCAAGCCGGAGCCAGAGCCGGAACCGGAGCCGTCGCGTAAGCGCTCCCCACCTCCACCCACTTGGCCGGAGGAGGCCTACTCGTGGACGGGCCAGTACCGCGAGTGGGTGAGCGCGCCTCCCGTCTACTTCACCGCGACGCCGGAGGAAGAGGCGGCCCACCTCGAGCGATGGAAGGAGCACTGGCTCCGCCAGGAGCAGGGCGACGGCGAGGAGCAGATGCACTACGAGGCCATGCTCCAACGCGACGCGGAGGCGCTCCGGCTCGAGAAGGAGAAGGAGGAGCGCGCGCGGCTTGCCGCAATGCCGCCGCCCTAGCAGACGCCGGAGGAGGCTGCCCTAGCAGCGTACCAGGCGGCATTCGAGTGGGCTGGCCCTGCTCCGATCTTCATCGACCTCACCAACGACGGCGACGTCGAGGGCAAGGGCAAGGGCAAGGGCAAGGCCGACGACGTCTAGGGCAGCGTGCGGGGCGGCAGCAGTCGGGCGCAAACTTTTTTAATGTTTTTATTTAATGTTTATTAGATGTAGGTGGACTTTGGCCGGCGTTTGACCGGCCACTTTTATGTTTAATTATGTTTATTTCGTGCAATTTGCTTTTTTCCACGCCGCTACATTTGGGTCGGCCACCTTGTTAGGCGGTCAAGCCGACCCATTTTAAAATGCGGACGCCGACGTCCGCCTGGCCGATCCAAACGGATAAAAAACGAACAAAGCGCGCGTCCGTTTGGGTCGCCCTGTTGGAGTTGCTCTTACATCAAGTACCTGAGTGAAAATAATGGAGGAAAAAAGCACGCCTGCTGGGGACACCAGATTACTCTTGAGAAAGGAGAGCTCTTCGCAGGAATAAATTCAGTGTTCGCAGAATTTCTTCTACAACCATTGCAAAAATGGATAGCGTTTCATATACAGAAAGATCTCTCTGCTATTCTCGGCAAGCAATGAGGACGCTAAGTCTGCCGCGTCGTGTCTGAACTTACGACGAGCAATGCTCTTATGTTCGCTTAACAATTAATCGAGCAGCTCAGACACGACGCAAGTGCAAACGAAAAGTTCCGCCCATTCACTCATTAATTTCTTCGGAGTTTTTTTCCCGTAACCTCCCAAGCGACCAGCAAACGGGCTGGAAGACGTTTACCTCAATCATTTGATGAAGATACGGATTCTTGTATGATCCCTGAACATTCTGACTTGAACCGTTTAATTCAACTGCCATCCGCTGCGGAAATCATCTATGCAGTGATATGATTGGAGCGAACACAGAAAGATGATAGCCAGCGTCATTATGTGATCTATGTTTACAGATAGAATCATCATCATCTTCAATCGAGATCACCGAGGTGATTTTTTTATGAAACGAAAACAAAAGATTTGCCAGATTGATTAATTAAGAAGAAGAGAATTATCTAGTTAACTAACGAAAAACCGGGCGAAAGCCAATATAAACATGCCACATGCGGACTATTCACAAAGCATGAAACTCCATGACTACACGGTCAACCCGATAACCATTTCGAACACGCAGCAACCACAAACTCCCGTACTCAGCAAGAACACCTCGACCACACACAAGGAATACCACCAAACACATGAAGACAAGCCAAACCGCGAGGACAGTCCAAGAGACAGAGAAACATCCATTAAGTAGTCGCCGACGCCTTCCGTATAACGCACCCTTGTTCACTTTGCTCCTGAGACACTTCTCCACCTTGTTGATTTTCCCCTTAGCAGCCTTCCCTGTCAAGAGGCAACCAATCGCCTTGCCTAGTCTAGGGCTAGCTGCCTCCAATTTGGTGAGCAAATCTTAAAGCTCTTTCGCAAAGAGACCATCGAAATTAGGTGCCAACGCATCTGCCCCAGTCACCCATAGACAACAACATCTAACTAGGGTCCAACGAGAGTGGTGGGGGCACCATGGGCACCGCCATGTCCCCTAGCGACCCCATCACCTAATATATATACGGTAATGATAAGTGGAGAACATCCGCTGGGAAGGATCTCCCAGCAAACACACTCGTAGCCGTTCGATCGAGATCAAACGATGGCATTTTTTTTAAGAAAAAGTTGTCTTCTCTACCATGGAATTGTCATGCTTATCCGAAGAAATTGCCACACCCTACAACTAAACTTGCCATGAAATACGTTCACAATTTCCATCACCCCGAGCAAACATACGCCAACTAAATATAGTGGGTCATCCGCACCAACTTGTTTTTTCATTTTTTTCCTATTATTTCTTTTTTGGAAAAAAGTTAAACCACTGACGATGCACACAGTCATTCTTATTAATTATTAAGCAAGTTACAAAACCAAAAGCAGCCACCTAATGGATTATGTAGGTCCATGACATATCGGAATAGCCAAGAAGGTACAATCACATGCTTAGTTGTAGAATCACAAGCAGATAAACGAATGCAACTTCGAAAAAGCAAGTCTGGAACTTCTCTTCTTCCTTTGCCTCTTCTTGTGGGAAAACAAAAATGTTGAGGACAAGCCATATACTCATTGGTGAGGAACCGAGTCAATTGATGCACTCATCAACTATGGGCGCAACGACACCTCCATGGCAAGGGCTGATGGATCCGCTTCTCCTCAGACTATGTGTTGCGTGAAACTCGGGGTCTAGGCCGCATCTTCTGCAATGGATGTTGCGTTTGAACCAGTGCCCTTGCTGCCGCTGATCCTTGATGATTCCAGTGGATTTTGTTTCTGGAGTCACGGTTTGAAACAAAAGAGGCGTCATGTTCCAAGTTGATGATGTTGTCAACGAGTTTCACAATAATCTTTGGATCTCGTTTGCTGGGAGCAACTTTGATAAAGCTAGGGTTGAGCAGTGGCAGCCCCCCATCCTCGCTTCTCCCACCAAACCCCTCCTACCCACGCCCTAACCTCGCCTCGGAGCAAGGTGCAGAGGACGAACTTGAAGCGATGGCATATTCAGGCAGAGGTAGAGGGAAGAGGGGGAACACAATTAACCATAGAGATGGCGATGGACACTCGCAACACCAACAATGGCAATGCTCAGGCCCCCCATGCATCAAGCTCCGCCCCCTTTGCGTATGGTTTCAGTTTCCTTGTTCAGCCACACAATGGCATTTGCTGGTCAGTTCCAGGGTCCTTTTTCCCAGACACGACTGTAGTGGGAAGGTATACCTCCACCCTGGTTCAACGGCCCCCCTATGGGTCAACCAGCCCGTGGTCAGAATAAGGGTTGTGGTTCCCAAGGTTGTGGGTGGGAAATAATACTTAGGGATCAGGAGATGATGTATCTATCCAAGGAAACCAAAAGGATTAATGCAATAGGCAACAACAAAAAAAGAAGCAAGAACCCAAAGGGGCACCTATTAGTAAGAAATGTGTAGGGCCTGATGGCTTATGTGATCTACTTTAGCTGTGGAGAACCAGACCACCACTAAGACAAGTGTCCCGGTGTGAAATGCTTCTTCATCTGCAAAATGGTTACCCATCAAGTTGAGAATTGTCTAGTTATGAAAAGACCATACCTAGCGGCAAGGTATTTTGGTAGTGTTGTTCCAGGGCTAGGATTCTACCATTTGGACATGCCTGGTGTAAACTCCCGTCATGTTGGAATCCCGAAGAATGTAGGAATATTGTTCCTTGAGTCAGATGAAATTAGTAAATAGGATTTGGCCAGGGAGTTTGCTAACATTTATAAGACCAATTGGCCTATTACAAGTCGATGCTTTAGATGACTGGACTTATTTGGTAAAGTTCCAACCTGAAAATCTTGTTGAATAGGTGGTTGTTTATCTTTGCTTTGGGCAAGTAAAGATAATAGTCAATGTAGAAGTATGGGATGGTGAGATTTAATCTGTTCCTACCTAGCAGGAGGTCCGGATTAGGATAAAGAAGATGAATCCCAAATAGTGTGAATGGTCTATCCTTGATCAAGTAACATCTGTTGTGGTATTCTTTTAGAGGTTGATTGGCAACATTGTTTTCAAACCTTCCATGAGACAATTAGGGTCAAAATCTCCTACAAAGATATTAGCAAGATCCCTGAGGAAAGAACATTTGGCATTACAGGCAAATTCTATAAATTCACAATAGAAGTAGAGCTGCCCACAGATCAAGATGAAGAGGAAGGTGTGGACAAACCCGAAGATCCTATCAAACAAAGTGGCATGGAAACCGCTATTGTGAAGGATACTTAATATATGCATGAAGATACTAGATAAAATAGGAGATCCAGGTCTAGATCTGGATAGGGGCATGGTTCACACACATCTGATACTATGTCTGTTAGGGAGGTTATGTTGTCATATATGCATCAAATCCTAGGTGTTTGCCAAGTGGATGAGGTGGAGCACCTTCTTTGTTCAAGAGCCAACTCCCACAATCTCTAAAGACTGCTAGAAAAGCTCTACTGGAGTACTGGGTTCCATCACATCTGACAAACCCGATGAAGATCAATGCTACTCATTGCCGAGAGAGATGAAATTAGTGGAAGATGATGGGTGCTATTTTGACCTCTCAGGCCTCTTATTCAGCGCCTTTGGCGCCGCGGAAGCCAACTGGCGCCCACTGCAGCACCTTGTGCCAGCCCATAAACGCCATATGGTCACTCACTCTGGTTGCTCTACAATTTTTTTGCAGAGACTTGTTTTGATATGTTGACTTGACTTGACCCATTGACCATTGACTCGGCCATTGATCATTCCAAAAAAGTTTAGAAATTTGAAAAAGTTTGCAATATTTTTTTTCAAAAAGTTCATGAGCATACAAAAAAGTTCACGAATTCAAAAAACCCATATATTCAAGAAAGTTAACAAAAAGTCCAAAAACAATTATTGATAAAAAACATAAATTTGAAAAAAAATCATGAGATTTAGAAAAAAAATCTCAAAATTGAAAAAAGTTCATGATAAAAGTCCAAGACTTGGAAAAGTTCACAAAATGGGAAAAAGTTCATGATTTTTTTTAAAAAACAGAATTTGGAAACAAGTTCATGAAATTTGAAAAAGGTTCACAAATTTTCAAAAAGTATTCAAATTTGAAAAAAGTTCACGCATTTGACAAAGAATTAAAAAGGAAAAATAAAGAGAAGATTAAAAAAATAAAAAAAAGAAAAACCCGGACAAAAACCGAGTGAAACCGAAAGACCAACAACACATAAAAAAAACCAGTCGGGAAACTTCCCAAAACAGGAGGGGGTTTCTGAAAAAATGAACTTGAATGATGCTTATATGGGCTGGTCCGTTAGGATGATGTTATTAGGGATGTATTAATTCGAGTAGAATACAGTCTAACAAGATGGACAAATTCGTTAAAGCCAAGCCTAGATGTCAAACAAATTCTTGCTGTAGGGGGCTGGTACCTATGGTGCATTCGTAGTGAATTCACGCACAATGGATCACCACCGCAGTGGCCCATGGCGGTTCTGGCTATTGCAAACAACTTCCATCAAGCAAATCAAAAGAGTCGAGATGCGCATGAAAAAAGATGGTTGAAACCCAATCCAAGGTTTGTGAAGTTGAATGTGGATGCCTCATTCCATGTAGATGAAGGTGTTGGAGCAACGGCAACAGTCGTTCGAGATGAAAAAGGTAACTTCTTAGCAGCCCAATGCAAATACTTAGCACATGTATCAGATGTGGTCACCTCCGAAGCTTTGGCAATGAGAAACGGCCTCGCTTTTGCAAACTCTCTTGGTTTTCCTAGAGTAGAAGCAGAATCAGATTCGACAACGGTTATTGAGAACTGTTCAGGCCAAACCAGATGGTGGGATGCTGCCGCTGCCATTTTCGCCGGGTGTGGGGACATTTCATCGCTTATTGGGAAGGTTATTTTTAAGCATTGTATTCGTTTGTCGAACCAAGCAACTCATGTGCTAGCTAGTCATAGTTTATGTAATAAGATTAATAGTAGTTGAATTAACGAGCCTCTGGCTTGTCTTATTCTTAAACTATTGGAGGATGTAATCTCTAGTTAATTTTTTAATAAAGCTAGCTATGATGGCCTTCTCTTTAAAAAACAAGATGGACAAATTATATCCTCCCCTTCAGTACTCCAACAGTCCAACTTAACAGTACAAATTTCTCGTTCTTCAGTCCACTTACATAGATCGCCAGTCAAGTCGCAAAGAATGCACGACACGACTGCATTAGTATGACATGCTTAACGCAGATATTTGAAAACCAACATAGGCCTGATTCTGGATGGACTCCTGGATGGCCTGCTGCTCCGCCATCTCGGTTTGGGCAACGGCGAACTCCGCCTCTGCCTCTGCCATGGTGAACCCTCCTAGGCTACTCCGCCTCCTCCTCCTCCGAATCCGCCACCTCCATCGGCTCCAGCAACGGCCCTCCCTCCCTCTCCTCCTCCGGCTGCTGCTCCTCCTCCTTCAGCTCCGGCGAGTTCAGAGGCAGCCCGACAGCGATGCTGGCAGAGCGCCTTGCCTGGATCTCCTCTAAGATTTGCCTCCGGCGCTCCGGCGTGAGCATAGCATATGTGGTGATTAGCCGCCGAACCATGGCGATGCTAGACAGCTTGGAAGAGCGGGGGAGAGGAGGCGGACATGCTTGGGTGGCGGCGTAGAGAGGGAGGAGGTGGATGGGCTAGGGTTGGGGACGTCGGCCGGCTTAAATAGCCGACTTTGGCCTCGCGTGGCGAGCCGGAGCGGCGCCACGCGACGTTCACACCGCGGCGACAGAAGAGGCGTTCATTGGACCGCCGGGTTTCCGGTCATTTTCGCATGGGACCCCATCGTCAGTCCTATGTGGCGGGCACGCCCGGGCGCCCCTATATCCACCTCATATTTGGGCTGGGATATAAAGGGTGCCGGTCAGCCCGGGCGTTTGAGGCCTGTTCGAGGCGTCCGTCTAGGTCAGGTTTTCATGATCGGTCAGTGACCGGGCGGGCCGCCTGAACATTTGAGGCCGGTTTCGGGTGCCCTGCTGTAGATGCTCTAACAAAATGGACAAATTATATTCTCCTTCTACTTTTCCAAAAGTTTTTTTTTTTGCGAAACTCCGACAGTCCAACTTAGCAGTACAAATTTCTGGTTCTTGAGGCCACTTACACAGGTAGCCAGTCGGATCGGCAAGAATGCACGAAACGACTGCATTAGTATGACATGCTTAACGCAGTTATTGGAAGACCAACAAATCAATAAATAAACCACCGAGACATGTACGTATTTTACAAAAGTCTGAATCTTATTCGTGCTCCGGCCCTTCACTTCTTCGGGGCAAACTTGGCCTTGATCTTGTCAACCTCCACAGTGTCAATCTGAAATGCCTTGGCGAGCACGTCGTCGGGTACCTCCGGGGAGGCCCCGAAGAGCGTCATGGCGAGGGACTGCGTGCCGGGGAGCTGGCTGTTGAAGGCGGAGATGACGGCGGCGGGCTTGTCACCATTGTTCTTCTGGAAGTGCACGAGGCCGCGCGGGAAGGCGAAGACGTCGCCCTGGGAGATGGTCTTGGCGAAGAGCTTGTTCGCGGTGGTGATGAAGCCGACGTCGAGCTCGCCATAGAGGACGAAGACGACCTCGGTGGCGCGCGGGTGGGTGTGCGGCGGGTTGAGCCCGCCGGGGGCGTAGTCGATGCGCGAGAGTGAGACGCCGAGGGTGTTGAGGCCCGGGACCTTCTCCACGTTGGCGCCGGTGACGACGGAGCCGGCCGTGGTGTTGGTGGCGCCGGGCTTGGCGAGGACCCCGGTGAAGAAGTCGTCCGCCGTCGCGTTCGCCTTGCACGGGAACCCGTTCACCTTGAGGTCTGCGCGTGGGAACGGCTTACACAGTTAAATAAGGCTCGTACATTTGCCGTTGGAAACGCATGGACGGCCATTGGTCACGATCTTTTGCGTTGTCCCTACTATCTGGTTGTTCGGAATGATGGTTTTGTAAAGAAAAAAATTGCTCCGATTCTATATTATGGAACCTGAAGTTTAGATGAAATTGAAGCATGATAGTAGTTGGTTCAGTATTCGTACAAAATCAGGAGGACCGATTTCATACTGAATCACCATTTGAATGAAACTAGAAACGAGCAAACTATTGAATTGTTGGGAAGGAAGACTATGATCATACATTTTGAATGCTAAACTTGTTTACTTCCAATCATCACATCGGTAATATCGATTGCACTGTCTCCAACCATCAACTGGCACTGGATTTAGCATTTATAAGTACCTAACGTGAATTCTGTCCTACGGTACGTTGTACTACGTCAGGGTGTCAGACGGTACAAAACTGTATAGCCGTACGTCTTCAATGCAGAGCAGAAGCACAGCACCGATCCAATTTGAATAGGAATTCAGGAGATCTTGAGCTACACTTACCTGATTTGAGGTCGGCGACGCAGATGTCCTGGAGGTAGTCCGGGTCGCCGGCAAGCGCCGGCACCGCGAGGACAAGCGCCACCATCGCAAGAAACAGGGCGGAGGAAACCCGGGCCATCATCATGGTGCCCGCCCTACTCCACTGCTGCGATTGTCTGCTTTGCTCTGATGGCTCCCGCCGCTGCTGGTCTGGTTTGGCCGGAGATGCCGAGCAGGCCCGGTGCTTATATAGCGGGGAAGGAGTGAGACGAGGCGAAAAGATTGGGCTCAAAGCAGAGTTGGTGTGGCCGTGCGGGTTAAGGAGGCGGGTGACCTGTGCGCCGCTGCAACTAGCAACTAGGAGTATTCCTACTTGAAGCTCAAGCAAAGGGACGAGGTGATGTGTGCAGATTTTGGGTTGGTGATTGGTCACTGCGGATGCGATGCAGATCGTTGCGATTCGAGATTTAAGTAGCATTTCTCGATGCATAAAGCTTTGTTCGCTCGTGTGCCCCTTACGTCGTCTCTGTGCGTACGCCGCGACGATACTATAACGGGAAGTCTCTCTCACAAGGGCTAGTTTGGTGACGGAACCTGAAGTGAGCTGCGAGTACTTTGACCTCCGGAGTTTCGGCTCACGCCAAGCATGTCAAGTCAGGCAGTAGGTAAGCCACGGGAAAGGAAAAAAGATGCATGTTATGAGGACATAATCATGTGTTTTACTTTAGTTAAAGATGAGGAGAGATGGCGATCGCGCGCTTACCGTGGAGTAGCATGCTGAGTAGGAGTATGACGCTGCATGGCTCGCATCGGAAGGTCCCGTTACGCCGCTGGTGACTAGAATTAACAAGCCTTGTCTGGGTGGCAGCGGTCGTGGGACGAAATCGTCTTGTGTTTCAACGAGGATGTGAACCAATTAACAAAAAAAAAAATCTTGTTTTATTGATTTGAACCGGCGTGCAAGCACAAATGCATGCTGTAGAAAAGTGTGAATTTCGACCTTTGTTAGTCTGAACTTCACTTGGGTGCATGGTTGGACGCATCGTGAGCACAGTTAGCTGAATGGTCACTTATCTGACTTTTCTGCTCTGTCCAGCTAGGTTTCCGCTCCTACTAGAAAATGCTCACGCTTTTCTGTGGAAATAGTTCACAAGCAAGATAAGGATTCCCCAGCTAACCAAAGTGTCATTTGCATGGAGGGAGACTCTTCGGATCTAACACAATGCAGCATTGCTTGCTTGATCAGTATGTTAAAGCGAATCAACACATTTTGTCAGAGTATGTTAAAGTGAGAAGCCAGGGCCCTCGGTTTGTGGCTGTCTGACTTTTTTGGTGTTCGAAAGGAATGTCCTGGCGTCAAAATGAATTTCAATATCTGATCACCAAGATATGGGACCTTTCTTTGTGAAAATAGGATCCTGGACCTAACAAGAAATGGAATGGCAAGCAAAGGCAAAGCATTATGATAAAGCACAACGGGACTAGACTAGAGACAGCGAGATAACCTCCTCCTACCTACCTACTTCACCGGAAACTCCCTTTCCAAACCTGCCTTTGATAGACTCATGTTTCCCTGATAAAACACAATAGGACAGTGCATCCACACGCTATTGAATTCATGCTCCAGCTGTCGGGAAAACGACACCTATGGGATCACGTGGATCCCTTCTACGGTTTGGCAGGGGAAGAAGGATGCACAAAGAGCAGATCTAACGATTAACACGAGGGATTTTTACCTAGGTTCGGACGGCTGAGAAGCGTAAAACTCTAGTCATGCTTTTAATGTATTTGAGTGTTCTTGAGCTTCAGCTAGCTGCTTCACATGCAAACTGGGTCGGAAAGTCCTAAAAAGTCCCTTCCTGCATCGCCTTGGGCCTCCTTTTATACCAAAGGGCTACCACAGTGGCGTACAGAGGAGGTGTAAAGTAGCTACAGTGTACATGCTCACTGACGTCTTAGGACAAACACATTAAATGCGCTAGTTACGTGCCACTAACTTTATCGGGGACGGAAATAGAGCCCGTCCCATCCGTTGCCGCCTCACCCCGTCTTGACATGCACCCAGGATGACGAGGCATGCAATGCCAAGCTGACTGGCTAGCCGTTGCGTTGGAGCGGTGGCAGGATCTTCACGAAGATCTGCATGCCATCACACAGATGCTTGCTTGGCTGGCAGGCTGGTTGTTGTGCTGGAGCGGTGACAGGGTGGCGGAACCTTGCCGTGCCCGAGTCTTGCCGCGACCTTGCAAACGTCCTCGGCAAAATCGCAAGCGTCCCCGGCAAGAGCCTTGCTCGGAACTTTGCCTTCTGGTCTTCACAAAGATCGGCATGCCACCACACAGACGCTCTTGGATCTTGGTCTTGACATTGTCGATGGTGTCAGAGTTCTCAACCCCAAGGGTGATGGTCTTGCTGGTGGTTCGCAAACTATCCTGGCAAGTATCTTGCCGGGGCCTCGCGAGCCATCCCGGCAAGAATCTTGCCGGGGCCCCAGCTTGTCTTCTTATAACACCCTCGATGCGGACTATATCTCCCACGTGTCGAGGCACGACTTAGAGGCATAATCGCATTGAAGGCATATGTCGCAAGTTAGGCAATCTTCACAAACATCCCATGTAATATAATTAATAAAAGGGGAGATAACATAGTTGGCTTACACTCGCCACATCAATCAAGGTACATAAATAACATTACATCATTCAAGCACTCATGGCCCGACTACGGCGCCAAAATAAAAAATAACCCAACATGCGACACGGTCCCGATCACCCCCAACTGGGCACCACTACTGATCATCAGGAAAGGAAACATAGTAACATTGAGAGTCCTCGTCGAACTCCCACTTGAGCTCGAGCGCGTCACCTGAAGCGGAATCATCAGGCCCTGCATCTGGTGTAATAGTAATCTGTGAGCCACAGGGACTCAGCAATCTCGCACCCTCGCGATCAAGACTATTTAAGCTTATAGGTAAGGCAAGGTAAATATGTGGAGCTGCAGCAAGCGACTAGCATATGTGGTGGCTATCCTGTTCGCAAAAGAGAGCGAAAAGAGGAGGCAAAGCGCGAGTGAGAAATCTAGAGAACAACCTGCACAAGCATTACTCCAACACTGTGTCCACTTCCCGGACTCCGCCGAGAAGAGGCCATCACGGTAACACACTCAGTTGATTCATTTTAATTAAATTAAGGTTCAAGTTATCTACAACCGGACATTAACAAATTCACATCTGCCCATAACCGCGGGCACGGCTTTTGAAAGTTCAAATCCCTGCAGGGGAGTCCCAACTTAGCCCATGACAAGCTCTCACGGTCAACGAAGGAATAGACCTCCTCCCGAGACGTTCCGACCAGACTCGGTACCTCGGTTCTTCAAGACACTTCGACAGGTTAAAACAAGACCAGCAACACCGCCTGAATGTGCCGACAAATCCCGATAGGAGCTGCACATATCTCGTTCTCAGGGCACACTCAGATGAGACTAGCTACGAGTAAAACCAACCCTCAAGTTGCCCCGAGGTGGCCCCGCAGGCAGCTCAGTTCGGACCAACACTCAGAGGAGCACTGGCCCGGGGGGGGGGGGGGGTTTAAAATAAGATGACCCTTAGGCTTCGGAAACCCAAGGGAAAAAGGGGCTAGGTGGCAAATGGTAAAACCAAGGTTGGGCATTGCTGGAAAAGCTTTAATCAAGGCGAACTATCAAGGGGTTCCCATTATAACCCAACCGCGTAACATAACACCGATATGACGGAAACTAGGGCGGCAAGAGTGGAACAAAACACTAGGCGAGAGGCCGAGCCTTCCACCCTTTACCAAGTATATAGATGCATTAAGATAACATGGCAATATGATGATATCCCAACAATTAAATAAATGTTCCAACAAGGAACGGCCTCCAATCTTCACCTGCAACTAGCAACGCTATAAGAGGGGCTGAGCAAAGCGGTAACATAGCCAATCAACGGTTTGCTAGGACATGGTGGGTTAGAGGTTTGACATAGCAATTTGGGAGGCTTGAAAGCAAATGGTAGGCATCGTAGCATTGGCATAGCAAAAAAGCGAGCAATCTAGCATAGCAAAGATAGTAGTGATTTCGAGGGTATGATCATTTTGCCTGCAAGGTTGTCAGAGTTGACTGGATCCTCAAAAGCAAACTCAACGGGCTCCTCGTTAGCGAACTCGTCTCCCGGCTCTACCCAAACAAGACAAACAAGTAACAATGACACAATCAACCACGTGCAAAGCTCAAACAATATGATGCAAAGATGGTATGCTATGCGGGATGCGATGCGGGATGCATATGCAAGATTTGATAAGGAATGCATGAACCTGGCCTCAACTTGGGAATCCAAGAGATGAAATCGCTTGAAAATGATATAAAGAACGCCGGAATCGGAGTTACGGTTTGGAAATGGCAAGCGATTCAAATATGACTACGTTCTGCGATTTACAGCAAGTAGCCATCTAAATGCAACGAGATGAACATGCTACACCACCCAAACATGGCATAAAAATACATGGCAGGGATGCATTCATGATGCTTAACAAAAGTCTAGCACTGAGCTACGGCCAATTCATCCATTAACAGGTTCAAACAAGCATGGCAAAAATACATATGGTAAACAGATTTCAGACTTAGTGAAATTAACACTTGTCTGGAATTTCAGATCAGGTAGCACTCTTCGGAGCAACAAAACTATATGCTACAGGACCTGAACATGGCAAAGTAAAACATGGAATGGAGCCACTCAAAGAGCTTAACAAAAGTCCCTTAGTGACCTTGAGCCAAAAGGGATCATAAAATACAATTCCAAGCATGGGAACATGGCAAAAACATAATCAGTTCTCAGGCTTAGTGAAAACTGGAGCATGCTGAAAACAGATATCAAGTAGGCATGTTTACGAGCTCGATGCACTCACTACGGAGCAAGTCATGATAATCTAAGCATACACCCATCAATAATACACAAAATGCAAGCTAGACATGGCAAGAACAAAAGCATAGCATGCACGGATCAACTACAACATCATCGGCAAAATCGCTAACAAGTAGACAATCTGCCCAGATTCACGAAGTAGCAAAAGTAGAGCTCGATTGACTCAAGCTAGGGTGCTCCATAATTTCAAACCAAGACATGGATGGATAGATCACTACAAGATTAACAAAACATCCTTACTGATCATCCTCAAAAGAGGCACGAATCACTAGGAAACAACATGAACATATGGCCACATGAGATAAACAGCTCAAGGACTTAGTGGAAATGCTAAGTCCCTGAAATCAGCTTTACCAAGTGCCTCACTTTGCAAGCTTGTGCTAGTCACCACACACATTACAAAAATATATGGGTTGTACCTCTGGAAAGATGGCAAGACCCTTAACAAAACATATGTAGAGCTCATGGGCATCTCATGCACACAATAATCATGGCAAAAAAGACAAATAGCTAAATGGAGCAGCAGATCTGACAAATAACTCAGGTAGCCCTCTTCTAACAGCATTTCGGGCATCAAGATGAACTCAAATGAAAATGATGCAATGGAATGAAATGATTTACTCTCTGAGGCGAACATTTTGATATGCTATATGCCCCAAACAGAGCTACGGATGCGGAGTTACGATGCAATGAACAGGAGCATATGAACTAGGGTTTCGGGCAAAAAGTCAACCCACGTTTTGGATCTAGATCTGAGATCTGGTGCACGTTTTACGAGGATCGCCGGAATCGGAGGTGGCCGCCGGAGTTGAGGAGCTTGCCAGCGCGAGGAGGCGAGGCGGTGGCCGGAGGAGGTCGCCGGACGGCGGCGGGTGGCGCGGCGTCGGACTTGGCGGCGTCGGCAAGAGGCGAGGTGGCGGCGCGGCGTCTCGCCCGCGGCGGCGAGGGGCAGAGCCGGCAGGCTCGGTCGACGAGCTCGCCGGCCAGCGCAGAAGAAGGCGGCGGCGGGGACGACGCGCGGGCGGCGTGGCGCGTGGAGGCGGCCCGGTTGGCGGCGGAGAGGGCCGGGGGGGGCGGGGCGGATCTAGGGTTTCGGAGGGAGAGAACGCGGAATTTCGGAGGGGGGCTATATATAAGCATAGGAGGAGCTAGGAGAGTCCAAATGAGGTGTGGTTTTCGGCCACACGATCGTGATCGAACGCTCTAGATGATGGAGAAGGTTTAGGTGGGTTTTGGGCCAACTTGGAGGGTGTTGGGCTGCAACACACACGAGGCCTTTTCGGTCCCTCGGTTAACCGTTGGAGTATCAAACGGAGTCCAAATGATACAAAACTTGACAGGCGGTCTACCGGTAGTAAACCAAGGCCGCTTGGCAAGTCTCGGTCCAATCCGGAAATGTTTAATCCCCACACACGAAAGAAAGGTAGAAATGACCACCGGAGGAGAACAAAGCGCCGGAATGCAAAACGGACAACAACGAAAATGCTCGAATGCATGAGAGGAACACGTATGCAAATGCAATGCACATGATGACATGATATGAGATGCATGACAACGAGAACAACACATGGAGACAAAAACCCGAACCCGAGAAAATAAAATAACTTAAAGCCGAAAACGGCAAGAGTTGGAGTACAAATTGGGTAAGTTACATCCGGGGTGTTACAACACTCCACCACTACGAAAGGATCTCGTCCCGAGATCTAGGACTGAAAGAACGCCGGGTACTCAGAACAGAGGTGATCCTCGCGTTCCCAGGTAGCTTCACAGTCGGAATGATGTGACCACTTGACTTTGAGGAATTAGATTGACTTATTGCGAGTCTTGCGTTCAGTCTCTTCAAGAATAGCAACTGGGTGCTCACGATAGGAGAGATCTTCTTGGAGCTCAATGTCCTCGAAGTTGACGGTGCGGTCAGGAGTCTTGAAGCACTTTCGAAGCTGAGAGACATGGAACACATCATGAACATTTGCAAAGTTTGAAGGAAGCTCGAGTTGATAGGCGAGATCGCCTCTCTTGCTGACAATCTTGAAAGGTCCCACGTATCTGGGGGCAAGCTTCCCTTTGATACCAAAGCGACGAGTACCTTTCATAGGAGAGACGCGGAGGTAAACATGATCTCCGATCTCGAAAGCCAAATCACGGTGCTTACTGTCATAGTAGCTCTTCTGGCGGGATTGGGCTGCTTTGAGGTTATCTCGAATGACTTTGCACATTTCCTCTGCCTCTGTGATTAAGTCATTTCCCAAAAGCTGGCGTTCACCGATTTCAGACCAGTTGAGAGGGGTACGGCACTTCCTGCCATACAGAATTTCAAATGGGGCCTTGCCCGAACTTGCTTGAAAACTATTGTTGTAGGAGAATTCAGCATAAGGAAGACAATCCTCCCACTTCATGCCGAAGGAGATCACACAAGCCCTGAGCATATCTTCAAGAATCTGGTTGACACGCTCGACTTGACCGCTAGTTTGAGGATGGAAAGCTGTGCTGAAGCGGATGTTGGTGCCCATGGCCTTCTAAAAAGAATCCCAAAACTTGGAGGTAAAGATGCTGCCACGGTCTGAAGCGATCACTTGTGGAATACCGTGCAGAGAGACAATTCGAGAGGTATAGAGTTCCGTCAATTGAGCTGCAGTGATTGACTCTTTGATAGGCAGAAAGTGAGCCACTTTGGTGAGTTTATCGATGACAACGAATATAGCATCATTGCCATGCTTGGACTTTGGAAACCCAGTCACGAAGTCTATTTCAATGTGTTCAAACTTCCATTCTGGAATGGCAAGAGGTTGGAGGAGACCAGCTGGCCTTTTGTGTTCTGCCTTCACTCTTCTGCAGACATCACACTCATTCACGAACTGAGCGATCTCGCGCTTCATTCGAGTCCACCAATAAGCCTGCTTGAGGTCCTGATACATCTTCGTGCTCCCAGGGTGGATGGAGAGGAGAGAATTGTGAGCCTCGTTCATGATCACTTTACGGAGGTCACCTTTGGGCACAACAATACGATCCTCGAAGAAGAGAGTGTCCTTGTCATCAAGGCGGTAGCACTTGTACTTGGGTTGATTCTTGGCAATCCCAATCTTCACCTTTTTCACCATAGCATCAAGAAGCTGCGCTTGGTGAATCTGGTCTTCCAAGGTAGGAGAGACTAGAAGGTTGGCGAGGAAACCTTGAGGAACAACTTGCAGATTAAGTTTGCGGAAAGCTTCACAAAGCTCGGGTTGATAAGGCTTGAGAATAAGACTGTTGCAATAAGCCTTCCTGCTCAATGCGTCAGCAATCACATTGGCCTTGCCTGGAGTACACTCGATACTCGGATTATACTCTTGAATCATTTCGACCCATCGAGTTTGCCTGAGGTTGAGATTAGGATGAGTGAAGATGTACTTGAGACTCTTGTGGTCAGTGAAAATGTCCACTTTTCTTTCCAATAAGAGATGTCTCCAAGTCAAAAGAGCATGCACAACTGCCGCCAACTCGAGATCATGAGTGGGGTAGTTCTTCTCATTGGGCTTCAACTGGCGAGAGGTATAAGCAACAACTTTCTTCTCTTGCATAAACACTGCGCCAAGACCTTGGAGAGAGGCATCACAAAAGACCTCGTACGGCTTGGATTCATCTGGCGGAGTCAGAACTAGAGCAGTGATCAATTTCTCTTTCAAAGTGTTGAAAGCAATGTCACACTCCGGAGACCAAACGTACTTGACGTGCTTCTGGAGAAGATTTGAGAGAGGCTTCGCGATCTTAGAAAAGTTTTCAACGAATCTTCAGCAATAGCTTGCGAGACCGAGGAAGCTATGGAGTTGCTTCACGTTCTGAGGAGGTTCCCAATTCACAATTGCAGACACCTTCTCAGGATTCACGGCAATGCCCTTGGCAGAGATGATATGACCAAGATAAAGAACCTCATCGAGCCAAAATTCGCACTTGGAGAACTTGGCGTAGAACTTGTGTTCCCTGAGCTTATCAAGAACCAAACGCAAGTGCTTGGCATGATCTTCCTTGTTCTTCGAGAAAACCAGAATGTCGTCGAGATAGACCAAAACGAAGTCATTGGTGTAGGCGTTGAAGATGAATTTCATCATGCGAGAGAACGTTGGAGGAGCGTTGACGAGGCCAAAAGACATGACAATGTATTCATATGAACCATAGCTTGTCCTAAAGGCCGTCTTGGGAATATCTTGCTCACGGATTCGAATTTGATGATAACCCATACGGAGATCAAGCTTGGAGAATACTTGGGCACCTTTGAGTTGTTCGAACAGCTCGTTGATGTTGGGAAGTGGGTATTTATTCTTGATGGTCTTCTTGTTCAATGGACGGTAATCAACACAAAGTCGGTCCGTTCCATCCTTCTTCTTCATAAAAAAAACACCACAACCGCACGGAGAAGAACTAGGCCGGATGAGACCCATTCTGTCTTGAAATGGTCACATATCCATAAATTGAGAAGCCACTTAGAATTTAGGTAGAGAAATAAATCAACAAGGTACGGCTCAAGAACGAATACTCGGTAAGAAATTCCAATCTCAAACCAAATATCCGTGGAAGAAGAACTAGAGCTACAAGAATTCCCACCTATGGAACTCCCGAACCTTTCCGGTTATGCAATCAGGTGTTGGGGATACAGGGGAAGCATAATATCTCACTCAAATCTAGAAAATCCTACATCCAGCTGTATCCATCCTTCAACACATAACCGAGAAAAACTTTGGAAACCATCTACCTCAACCTTCGAAAAGCATCCGTTATACAAGTTATGGCGATACTCCCGAACTCCCGCCCCAGTACTGGGTGGCGTCGAGGTTATCTCACCAACGAACTGCATAAAAGAGATTTTCGATGTCGGCGTACTAGACTCAGGTATTCCAGAATTGCAACGATAAAATTATGACGACAACACCTCAGAGATCAACTCCCCGGGACACTTCCACAAAACCCCTGACAGGAGGCACCAAGACAATGTTCTCATCATAAAACCATCGGAACGATTCCAAGATACCCGCGTGATCCTAATTTTTTTTAATGAAATTTGAGAAGAGAAGAGTCAAAACTCTACGTCAGGATGCCTTACCAGAGCGATGAGGAGACTGGGAAGTAAAAAGAATTCCTAAACTCTCCGATATATAATTCCTAAATGACTCAAAACATTTTTCTAGACACAACTCGGCCGCTAAAAACGATCAAGCAATGGGGCTCCTAAGGTCGGGGAAGGCTCTGATTACCAACTTGTAACACCCTCGATGCGACTATATCTCCCCTTTTATTAATTATATTACATGGGATGTTTGTGAAGATTGCCTAACTTGCGACATATGCCTTCAATGCGATTATGCCTCTAAGTCGTGCCTCGACACGTGGGAGATATAGTCGCATCGAGGGTGTTACACTTCTGCTATCTGATTACGGGCTCGGATGCCGCCTTGGTCATCTTGTATTTCGCCTCCAGCTGCCCCCGTCAAGCCTTGCCGCGGGTGCGGCTGCAACTGCCCGTTCACAAGTAAGGGGTACCAAAGGGCCCAAACTTTAGTACACCGACAGGAGCCCCGGGGCTTGGGCTACACACGCGTGTGCGATTCGTTGTTGGGATAGGTCCAAACAGTGCGCGGGTACGCGTGGCAGGGGTTAACCACTGCAATCATCTCGCCAGCTGTGCTTCCCCACGATCCGCATTGAGTGCACGACGTGGGGGTCGTGCGCGGAACGGTCGCAGCAGCAGCACGCCTGCGAACATGCCTTCACATCGAACAGTAAAGAGGCAGCCCAGCGTCTTCCCCACAAAAACAGGAATCCGCAGGGGTGCTGCTCATTTACCCCTTCGCCCATTCCAATCTAGGAACCACCGTCGTCTTCCTCCTTGAGCCCAAACCAGAGCTTCCTCATCCATCCGCCGCCTCTGCGCTCCCACCATCCTCGGCCTCCCACTTCTCTCCAGTCTCTTATGGCGCCTAAAGCGAGCAAGATCAAGGAGGCGCCCAAGGCGAGCGAGGGGGAAGAGGTGCCGGAGAGCGAGTTGGTGAATATGCAGAGGGAGCACGTCGTCTTTGCTCCGACGCTCGACGCGCGTGCGCTGAAGGGCCGGTATCTGTGTATGTGGGGGAGAGCGACGACGGGGCACCCTGCTACCCACGTCACCCTAGCTTCTCGCACCGAGCCCGCCCCAGATAAATTCCCTTTCTTCATCGATTACTTCTACTGCGGTCTCTGCCCCCCATTTTCTGATTTCTGCAACGACATCATGCACACATTCGGCTTCCATATCTTGGATTTCACGCCGAATGCCGTGGCATGTATGTCCACCTTCGCCCACCTCTGTGAGAACTTCGCCGGGGTGGTCCCCAATACGGCCCTCTTCCGCCATTACTTCGTTCCCCGCATCCAGCCAGGAGGGGCCCTTTCTGGCCGCGTCACCTGGATCCCAAGGGCACTGACCAAGAAGGCGTATCCAGACGGGGCCCACCATGATAAGTGGGACGAATGGCGGGGCATATGGTGCTGGATTGTGGAGAAGGACCCGCAACCGTTCTGTATGCCCCGACAAGTGAAACCGACCTGCGGCGGTGATTGGGGCGACCTCGACCCTCAAGACGAGAAGTTCACCATCGCGACCACTAGGATACATCGCCTCAAGACTGTCGGGCTCACAATCGAGATGGTTGGTGCCGACTTCCTCGGCCGCTGCATCGCCCCTCTACAGGACAAAGGGAGACCAGCCTGGGAATACCGGAACGCTGCAGATATCATGAGGCTGCGCCCTGTCCTGAAGAACAACCTGACAGTCATGCAACATGCGACTCTCTGCCAAAAGTTGTACCACCTCAAGGGCGGCAGGCCGCTCAGGTTGACGGCGGGCGTGATCCCCTTGTGCAACAACTCTGCCTTGACCTCAATCATCACCATGATGCCAGTGTTCAACGCCCATAGTCTTGATCAGACCTGGGCCGAGCCAGACGCGGAGCGGGCACAAGAGTGATAACCCACAAGTATAGTGGATCAATTGTAGCCTCTTTCGATAAGTAAGAGTGTCGAACCCAACGAGGAGCTAAAGGTAGAACAAATATTCCCTCAAGTTTTATCGACCATCGATACAACTCTACGCACGCTTGACGTTCGCTTTGCCTAGAACAAGTATAAAACTAGAAGTACTTTGTATGTGTAACGGGATAGGTTTGCAAGAATATAAATAGCACGTAAATAAAAACTAGGGGCTGTTTAGATAAAGACACAATAAAGTTAGTATAGCAAGTGTGGAAAAGTGGTGGTAGGAGTTGTGAAATTGTTCCTAAGAAATTGACTACTTTACTAGACCAATAGCAAGTTTTATGTGGGAGAGGCCACTGCTAGCATGTCATCCCTAACTTGGAATTCTATGCACTTATGATTGGAACTATTAGCAAGCATCCGCAACTAGTAACGTTCATTAAGGTAAAACCCAACCATAGCATTAAGATATATTGGTCCCCCTTCAATCCTGTATGCATCAATTTCTATGCTAGGTTGAAGCTTCTGTCGCTCTTGCCCTCCAATACATAGTCCTATCAACATACAACTAACCCAATGGTGTGATCCACGCGCGCGCTCATATGATGGGCACCAAAGGACAGCAGCATAACCACAAGCAAATTAAACCAATCATAGCAATTCACCAATTACCGATAGGACAATGAAAATCTACTCAGACATCATAGGATGGCAACACATCATTGGAAAATAATATGAAGCATAAAGCACCATGTTTAAGTAGAGGGTACAATGGGTTGCAGGAGAGTGGACCACTGTAGATAGATGGGGGAAGGTGATGAATATGTTGGTGAAGATGATGGAGGTGTTGGTGTAGATCGCCGTCACACGATGATGGCCTGGGCGGCGTTCCGGCGCCACCGGGAGAGAGGGGGAGAGGGCCCCCTTCTTCTTCTTCTTCCTTGACCTTCTCCCTAGATGGGAGAAGGGTTTCCCCTCTGGTCCATGGCCTCCATGGAGGCGGAGGGGCGAGAGCCCCTCCGAGATTGGATCTGTCTCTCTGTCTCTCTCTGTTTCTGCGTTCTAGATTCTGGCCTTTCACCGTTTCTTATATTCCCAAAGATCCCTAACTTCGATTGGGCTGAAATTTTAACACGATTTGTATCCAATATTGGCTTTCTTGCGGCGAAAGAAGGGCACAAACCGCCTTACGGGGTGGCCGCGAGGGTCGAGGGAGCGCCCCCCTGCCTCGTGGCACCTCGGGCATCGTCTCGCGTTGATTCTTCTTCCCAAAAATCACATATATTCCAAAAACAAATCTCCATAAGTTTTTGTTGGGGAACACAGCAATTTCAAAAAATTTCCTATGCACACGCAAGATCATGGTGATGCATAGCAACGAGAGGGAAGAGTATCGTCCACATACCCTCGTAGATCGTAAGCGGAAGCGTTATGACAACGCGGTTGATGTAGTCGTACGTCTTCATGATTGACCGATCCCTAGTACAGAACGTATGGCACCTCTGCGATCTGCACACGTTCAGCTCGGTGACGTCCCGCGAACTCACGATCCAGTAGAGCTTTGTGGGAGAGTTTCATCAGCACGACAGCGTGATGACGGTGATGATGTTGCTACCGGAACAGGGCTTCGCCTAAGCACCGCTACGATATAACTGAGGTGGATTATGGTGGAGGGGGCACCACCCATGGCTAAAAGATCAACTGATCAACTTGTGTGTCTATGGGGTGCCCCCTCCCCCATATATAAAGGAGTGGAGGAGGGGGAGGGCCGGCCCTTTCTATGGCGTGCCCTGGGGGAGTCCTACTCCCTCCGGGAGTAGGATTCCCCCTTTCCTAGTAGAAGTAGGAGCCCTTCCAAGTAGGATTAGGAGAGGAAGGAAGGAGGAGAGAGGGAGGAAGGAAAGGGGGGCTGGCCCCCTCCCAATTCGGATTGGGCTTGGGGGGCGCGCCTCCCTCTTTTCCCTTCCCTCTCCTCTATTCCACTAAGGCCCAATAAGGCCCATATACTCCCCGGGGGGTTCCGGTAACCTCCCGGTACTCCGCAAAAATTCCTGAACCACTCGAAACCATTCCGATGTCCAAATATAGGCTTCCAATATATCGATATTTATGTCTCGACCATTTCAAGACTCCTCGTCATGTCTGTGATCAAATTTGGAGCTCCGAACTACCTTCGGTACATCAAAACACATAAACTCGTAATATCGATCGTCACCGAACGTTAAGCGTGCGGACCCTATGGGTTCGAGAACTATGTAGACATGACCGAGACTCATCTCCGGTCAATAACCAATAGCGGAACCTGGATGCTCATATTGGTTCCTACATATTCTACGAAGATCTTTATAAGTCAAACTGCATAACGGTATACGTTGTTCCCTTTGTCATCGGTATGTTACTTGCCCGAGATTTGATCGTCGGTATCTTGATACCTAGTTCAATGTTGTTACCGGCAAGTCTCTTTAGTCGTTCCATAATGCAACATCCCATAACTAACTCATTAGTCACATTGCTTGCAAGGCTTATAGTGATGTGCATTACGTAGAGGGCCCAGAGATACCTCTCCGACAATCGGAGTGACAAATCCTAATCTCGATCCATGCCAACTCAACAAACACCATCAGAGACACCTGTAGAGCACCTTTATAATCACCTAGTTACGTTGTGACGTTTGGTAGCACACAAAGTGTTCCTCCGATATTCGGGAGTTGCATGATCTCATAGTCATAGGAACATGTATAGTTATGGAGAAAGCAAAAGCAACAAACTAAACAATCATCATGCTAAGCTAACGGATGGGTCAAGTCAATCACATCATTCTCTAATGATGTGATCCCGTTAATCAATTGACAACTCATGTCTATGGTTAGGAAACATAACCGTCATTGATTCAATGGGCTAGTCAAGTAGAGGCAAACTAGTGACACTTTGTTTGTCTATATATTCACACATGTACTAAGTTTCTGGTTAATACAATTCTAGCATGAATAATAAACATTTATCATGATAAAAGGAAATATAAATAACAAATTTATTATTGCCTCTAGGGCATATTTTCTTCAGTTTTTATCCCGTTTGGACTCTGTTTGATATGGTTTTCCGCGAAACAAAAAACATGCAACAAACAGGAACTGGCACTGGGCACTGGATCAATATGTTAGTCCCAAAAATAGTATAAAATTTGCCGAAAGTATATGAAAGTTGTATAATATTGGCATGGAACAATAAAAAATTATAGATACGACGGAGACGTATCAGCATCCCCAAGCTTAATTCCTGCTCGTCCCTCGAGTAGGTAAATGATAAAAAAATAATTTTTGATGTGGAATTCTACCTTGCATAATCTTGATCATGTAATCTAATCATGGAATGAATATTAAGACACGAGTGATTCAAAGAAATAGTATATCATTTGACATTAAGACAACAATACTTCAAGCATACTAATAAAGCAATCATGTCTTTTCAAAATGACATGGCTAAAGAAAGTTATCCCTACAAAATCATATGGTCTGGCTATGCTCCATCTTCACCACACAAAATATTCAAATCATGCACAACCCCGATGACAAGCCAATCAATTGTTTCATACTTTTGATGTTCTCAAACCTTTTCAACTTTCACGCAATACATGAGCGTGAGCCATGGATATAGCACTATATGTGGAATAGAATATGATGATGGAGGTTGTGTGGAGAAGACAAAAAAGGGAGAAAGCCTCACATCGACGCGGCTAATCAATGGGCTATGGAGATGGCCATCAATTGATGTCAATGTGAGGAGTAGAGATTTTCATGCAGCGGATGCAGTAAGAGCTATAAGTGTATGAAAGCTCAAACTGAAAACTAAGTGGGTGTGCATCCAACTTGCTTGCTCATGAGGACCTAGGGCACTTGAGGAACCCCATCGTTGGAATATACAATCCAAGTTCTATAATGAAAATTTCCACTAGTATATGAAGGTGATAACTCAAGAGGCTCTCTATATGAAGAATAAGGTGCTACTCTAAAGCACAAGTGTGGTAAAAGGATAGTAACATTGTCCCTTCTCTCTTCTCTCTCATTCTTTTTTCTCTTTTTTGTAGGTTTCTTTGGCCTCTCTCTTTTTTTGGGGGGCTTCTTCGGCCACTTTTATTTTGATAACCTCACATGGTACAATGTTCTAATAATGATGATCATCACACTTTTATTTACTTACAACTCAATATTACAACTCGATACTAGAACAAAAATGTGACTCTATATGAATGCCTCCGGCGGTGTACCGGGATGTGCAATGATCTAGCATAGCAATGCATCAAAAAAAGCGGACAAGCCATGAAAACATCATGCTAGCTATCTTCTGATCATGCAAAGCAGTATGACAATAAATTCTCAAGTCATGTATATGATGATGATGGAAGTTGCATGGCAATATATTTCGGAATGGCTATGGAAATACCATAATAGGTAGGTATGGTGGCTGTTTTGAGGAAGATATAAGGAGGCTTATGTGTGATAGAGCATATCGTATCACAGGGTTTGGATGCACCGGCGAAGTTTGCACCAACTCTTGAGGTGAGAAATGGCAATGCACGGTACCGAAGAGGCTAGCAATGATGGAAGGGTGAGAGTGCATATAATCCATGGACTCAACATTAGTCATAAAGAACTCACATACTTACTGCAAAAGTCTAGAAGCTATCAAAACAAAGTACTCCGCGCATGCTCCTAGGGGGATAGATTGGTAGGAAAAGATCATCGCTCATCCCCGACCGCCACTCATAAGGAAGACAATCAATAAATACCTCATGCTCCAACTTCGTTACATAACGGTTCACCATACGTGCATGCTACAGGAATCACAAACTTCAAAACAAGTATTTCTACAATACACAACTACCCACTAGCATGACTCTAATATCACCATCTTTATATCGCAAAACTATTGCAAGGATGTAACGCCCTCGATGCGGCTATATCTCCTACGTGTCGAAGCACGACTTAGAGGCATAACCGCATTGAAAGCAATGTCGCAAGTAAGGTAATCTTCACAACAACCCATGTAAATATATAATAAGGGGAAAGGTACATAGTTGGCTTACACTCGCCACATCACACAAAGTACATAAATAGCATTACAATCATCCAATACACTGATGGTCCGACTACGGTACCAAAATAAAAGATCAACCCCAACATGTGACACGGTCCCGATCACCCCAACTGGGCACCACTACTGATCATCAGGGAAAGACACATAGTAACGGCGTGAGTCTTCGTCGAACTCCCACTTGAGCTCAAGCGCATCATCTGGAACGGAATCATCGGGCCATGCATCTGGTTTGAAAGTAATCTGTGAGTCATGGGGACTCAGCAATCTTGCACCCTCACGATCAAGACTATTTAAGCTTATAGGTAAGGCAAGGTAATATGTGGAGCTGCAGCAAGCGACTAGCATATATGGTGGCTAACCTGTTCGCAAAAGAGAGCGAGAAGAGAAGGCAAAGCACGAACGAAGAACTATAGAACAACCTACGACAAACATTACTCCAACACCATGTTCACTTCCCGGACTCCGCCGAGAAGAGACCATCACGGTAACACACATAGTTGATTCATTTTAATTAAGTTAAAGTTCATGTTATCTACAACCGGACATTAACAAATTCCCATCTGCCCATAACCGTGGGCACGGCTTTAGAAAGTTCAAATCCCTGCAGGGGAGTCCCAACTTAGCCCATCACAAGCTCTCACGGTCAACGAAGGATAAACCTTCTCCCGAGACATTCCGATCAGACTCGGTATCCCGGTTCTACAAGACAACTTCGACAAGGTAAAACAAGTCCAGCAACACCGCCCGAATGTGCCGACAAATCCCGATAGGAGCTGCACATATCTCGTTCTCAGGGCACACTCAGATGAACACTACGTACAACTAAAACCAACCCTCAAGTTTCCCCGAGGTGGCGCTGCAAGTGGCCTGTTTGGACCAACACTCAGAGGAGCACTGGCCCGGGGGGGTTTAAATAAGATGACCCTTGGGCTTCGGAAACCCAAGGGAAAAAGAGGCTAGGTGGCAAATGGTAAAACCAAGGTTGGGCATTGCTGGAGGAGTTTTATTCAAGGCGAACTGTCAAGGGGTTCCCATTATCACCCAACCGCGTAAGGAACGCAAAATCCGGGAACATAACACCGATATGACGGAAACTAGGGCGGCAAGAGTGGAACAAAACACTAGGCAAAAGGCCGAGCCTTCCACCCTTTACCAAGTATATAGATGCATTAAGATAACAAGATAATATAGTGATATCCCAACAAATAAACAATGTTCCAACAAGGAACGATCTCCAATCTTCACCTGCAACTAGCAACGCTATAAGAGGGGCTGAGCAAAGCGGTAACATAGCCAATCAACGGTTTGCTAGGACATGGTGGGTTAGAGGTTTGACATGGAAATTTGGGAGGCATGATAAGCAAGTGGTAGGCATCGTAGCATAGGCATAGAAAAAGAGCGAGCATCTAGCAAGCAAAGATAGAAGTGATTTCGAGGGTATGCTCATTTTGCCTGCAAAGTTGTCAGAGTTGACTTGATCCTCGTAAGCAAACTCAACGGGATCCTCGTTAGCGAACTCGTCTCCCGGCTCTACCCAAACAAGACAAACAAGCAAAAGGAACATAATCAACCACGTGCAATGCTCCAACAACATGATGCAAACATGGTATGCTATGCGGGATGCGGTATGTGATGCATATGCAAGATTTGACAAGGAATGATTGAACCTGGCCTCAACTTGGAAATCCAAGAGTGCCACTGGAAAGGTGAGGTGATTTCAGTTGAAATCGATATAAAGATCACCGGAATCAGATGCACGGTTTGGAAATGGCAAGCAAAACAAATATGGCACCGGTCTGCGATAAACAGCAAGTAGCCATCTAAATGCATCAAGATAAATATGCTACAACACTCAAATAAGACAACAAAATACATGGCAGGGATCTACTCATGATTCTTGACAAAAGATTAACACTGAGCTACGGCCAATTCATCCATTAACAGGTTCAAACAAGCATGGCAAAAGTGCAAATGATAAACAGGTTTCAGACTTAGTGAAATTAACACAAGCCTGGAATTTCAGATCAGGTAGCACACTTTGGAGCAAGAAAACTATATGCTACAGGAACTGAACATGACAAAGCAAGGCATGACATGAAGCTACTCAAAGATATTAACAAAAGTCCCTTAGTGACCTTGAGCCAAAATGGATCAGAAAATACAATTGCAAGCATGTGAACATGGCAAAAACATAAGCAGATTACAGACTTAGTGAAAAACTGGAGCATGCAAATCTGTTAACGAGTAGGCATGTTTACGAGCTCGACGCACTCACTAGAGAGCATGGCATGACAAACTAAGCATACACCCAACAAGGATACATATTATAGAAGCTAGACATGGCAAGAACAACAACATAGCATCCACGGATCAACAACAACATCCTCGGCAAAATCGCTAACGAGTCAACAATCTGCCAGGATTCACGAAATAGCAAAAGTAGAGATCGATTGACTCAAGCTAGGTGCTCCATAATTGCAAACAAAGACATGGATGGATAGAGCACCACAATGTTAACAAATCATCCTTACTGATCATCCTCAAAAGAGGCACGGATCACTAGGAAACAACATGAACATATGACATATTGATAAAAAACAGATCAAGGACTTAGAGAAATTCTAACTCCCTGAAATCAGCATTAACGAATGCACTACTTTGCAAGCTTGTGCTAGTCACCACACATATCACAAAAATACTGGTAAGCACCTCTGTAAAGATGGCATGGCATATAACAAAACACATGTAGAGCTCAGGAGCATATCATGCACACATTAATCATGGCAAAAATGACAAATAGCTATTTGATGCAGCAGATCTGACAATTATCTCAAATAGATCTCTTCCAACAACATTTCGGGCATCAAGATGAGCTCAAATGAAAATGATGCAATGAGATGAAATGATGTACTCTCTGAGTCGAACATTTTGATATGCTACACGCTCAAATCGGAGTTATGGGTGCGGAGTTACGGCATGATGAAAAACGCAAAAATATCTAGGGTTTCGGGGATAAAAGTCAACCGTCCGGATCTAGATCTGAGATCACTGTAGCAATGCGCGGACGTCGAGGATCGCCAGAGTTCATCGAGGTGGTCACCGGACTTGGCGTGGAGAGGAGCTTGCCGGCCGGATCTTGCTGGATCCGGTGAGGGCGGCGGAGGAGGAGAGGACGGGCGGCGAGGTCCGGCGAGGAGTGGGCGCGGCGGAGCTCGGCCGGCGCAAGGGGCGATGAAGGCAGAGTTGGCCGGAGATGGTGACGCGGTGGCTCCGGGCAACTCTGGCGGCCGGGCACGAGGAAGAAGGCGGCGGGCGCGGGCAGGCGGCTCGGGCCCGGTTGGCGTCGGGGAGGGCCAGCCTAGGGCCTTCGCGGGCCGCGGCGGGTGGCGGCGAAGTGGGCGCCCGCGTGGACACGTGGTGGCGCGCTATTGGCGTAGGGCGGCGGCGCGGTGCAGGTCGGACATGTCCGGCTTGTCTGGACTTCGTCCGGTGGCGCGAGGAGGGGGAAGACTAGGGTTAGGGGGAAGAAGACCTGAAAATTTCGGGAGAGGATCTATATATAGGCATAGAGGGAGCTAGGAGAGTCCAAATGAGGTGCGGTTTTCGGCCATGCGATCGTGATCGAACGCTCTAGATGATGGAGAGGGTTTAGGTGGGTTTTGGGAAAAAATGGAAGGGTGTTGGGCTGCAACACACACGAGGCCTTCTCGGTCCCTCGGTTAACCGTTGGAGTATCAAACGAAGTCCAAATGGCACGAAACTTGACAGGCGGTCTACCGGTAGTAAACCAAAGCCGCATGACAAGTCTCGGTCCAATCTGGAAATGTTTAACCCCCACACATGAAAAGAAGGTAGAAAGGACCACCGGAGGAGATAGGAGCGCCGGAATGGAAAACAGACAACGGGGAAAATGCTCGGATGCATGAGACGAACACGTATGCAAATGCAATGCACATGATGACATGATATGAGATGCATGACAACGACAACAACACACGGAGACAAAAACCCGAACCCGAGGAAATAAAATAACTTAGCGCTGGAAACGACAAGAGTTGGAGTACATATTAGGTAAATTACATCCGGGGTGTTACAAAGGAATCAAATATATCATATTCAGTGATGTATAAGTTTTATGTAGGATTTTATGACTAACCATGTGAATGACCAATTCCTCTCAACTCTCTAAATAGATATAAGTGAAGCAAGAGAGTTTAATTTTCTTTCTACAAAAGATATGCCCATGCTCTAACAAATATAAGTGAAGCAAAAGAGCATTCTACAAATGGCGGTTTTCTATGTGAAGAGAAACAGGCAATCCAAACTTCAAATGATATAAGTGAAGCACATGAAGCATTCTATAAAGCCATACTCAAAAGATATACGTGAAGTGCAAAGAGCATTCTATAAATCAACCATGGACTACCTCATACCATCATGGTGAAGCAAAGAAAGTGAAAACTGAATGCAAAAGATGCTCCAAAATGTGCACATATCACATGAACGAAACGAAACCGAAAACATACCGATACTTGTTGAAGAAAGATGGGATGCCTTCCGGGGCATCCCCAAGCTTAGACGCTTGAGTCTCTTAAATATTTACTTGGGGTGCCTTGGGCATCCCCAAGCTTTAGCTCTTTCCTCTCCTCCTTCTCCTCATATCGAGACCTCCTCGATCTTTGATCACTTCATCCACACAAAACTCAACAGAAAGCTCGGTAAGATCCGTTAGTATAATAAAGCAAATCACTACTCTAAGTACTATTGAAAACCAATTCATATTTTGTTTTTGCACTGTAACTACTGTAATATAACTTTTCCATGGCTTAATCCACTGATAGAAATCGATAGTTTCATCAAAACAAGCAAACGATGCATAAAAAACAGAATATGTCTTAAACAGGACAGTCTGTAGTAATCTGAACATTCACCATACTTCTGGTACTCCAAAAATTCTGAAAAAATTAGGAAAAATAAAAAATTTGTATATAAAGACAGAGCAAAAAGTTTCAGAATTGTTTGACATCCCAGTAAAAAATGTAAAACCTCGCACTATAGCCAAAGTTTCTGTTTTCCACCGCACAAACCAACAAGCAATGTAAACATCCTAAAGGCAAATCTTGGCACATTATTTTTTATGATACAATGGATTTGAACAAGGGGAAAATTATTTTTGTTGAAAAGTTTTTGTAATCAAGGGGCACAAAGTTTCCGTGGGCATGAACAAAGTTCAAGGCTAGCTCCCACTTTAACAATGCTCGTCTTTCTCACTTTCGCTTTTCTTTTTGAAAAAGTTTTAGGTTCCCCTCTTTATTTTTTTTGTTTTTAAACTTCATAAAAGCACACAAAAGAAATAAATGACTCTCTAAAACTTCAGGGTTGTCTCCCTGGCAGCGCTTTCTTTAAAGCAATTAAGCTAGGCATATAGTGCTCAAGTAATGGATCCACCCGGATCCCAAGGTATATCAAAGCCAATTTTAATTAACAATGATTTGTGATTTGGTAGTGAGCACAAAGTAACATATATCATGAAACAACGAAGTCTAACTCTCTTCATATGCATCGGCAAGTCATAAAAGAACAATTCATGCACACATAGTAAAGGCCAATGCATAGTATAAACAGTTTCTCGCAATTTTATCATATTGGAAACATGGAGAGGCGGCGATATAGTTCCTCTCTCATAATAATTGCAAGTAGGAGAAGCAAGCACATGCATATTATATCTATCAAAATCATCAAGTGTAGTAGTAAAATGCAACCCATCAATATAATCCTTAATAAGGGCAAACTTCTCTGATATCGTGTAGTCGGGAGAATTCAAAAAGATAATAGGACTATCATGCGTGGGTGCAATAGCAACAATTTCATGTTTAACATAAGGAACTATAGCAAGTTCATCTCCATAAGCATAATTCATATTGGCATCTTGGCCACAAGTATAGCAAGCATCATCAAAAAGGGATATTTCAAAAGAATCAACAAGATCATAACAATCATCATAGCATCATCCTTCGGTAAATTTGAAGGGAAATTAAACAATGTATGGGATAAAGAGTTACTCTCATTAGATGGTGGGAACATGTGATTAATGTTGGAAATATGCCCTAGAGGCAATAATAAATTAGTTATTATTATTATATTTCATTGTTCATGATAATCGTTTATTATCCATGCTAGAATTGTATTGATAGGAAGCTCAGATACATGTGTGGATACATAGACAACACCATGTCCCTAGTAAGTCTCTAGTTGACTAGCTCGTTGATCAATAGATGGTTACGGTTTCCTGACCATGGACATTGGATGTCGTTGATAACGGGATCACATCATTAGGAGAATGATGTGATGGACAAGAACCAATCCTAAGCCTAGCACAAGATCGTGTAGTTCGTTTGCTAAAGCTTTTCTAATGTCAAGTATCATTTCCTTAGACCATGAGATTGTGCAACTCCCGGATACGGTAGGAGTGCTTTGGGTGTACCAAACGTCACAACGTAACTGGGTGGCTATAAAGGTACACTACAGGTATCTCCGAAAGTGTCTGTTGGGTTGGCACGAATCGAGACTGGGATTTGTCACTCCGTGTAAACGGAGAGGTATCTCTGGGCCCACTCGGTAGGACATCATCATAATGTGCACAATGTGACCAAGGAGTTGATCACGGGATGATGTGTTACGGAACGAGTAAAGAGACTTGCCTGTAATGAGATTGAACAAGGTATCGGGATACCGGCGATTGAATCTCGGGCATGTATCGTACCGCTGGACAAAGGGAATTGTATACGGGATTGATTGAATCTTGACATCGTGGTTCATCCGATGAGATCATCGCAGAGCATGTGGGAGCCAACATGGGTATCCAGATCCCGCTGTTAGTTATTGACCGGAGAGTTGTCTCGGCCATGTCTGCATGACTCCCGAGCCCGTAGGGTCTACACACTTAAGGTTCGATGACGCTAGGGTTATAGGGAATAGATGTACGTGGTTATCAAATGTTGTTCGGAGTCCCGGATGAGATCCCGGACGTCACGAGGAGTTCCGGAATGGTCCGGAGGTAAAGATTTATATATGGGAAGTCATCATACGGTCACCGGAATAATTCAGGGGTTACCGGTATTGTACCGGGACCACCGGAGGGGTTCCGGGGGTCCACCGGGAGGGTCCACCTGCCCCGGAGGGCCCTGTGGGCTGTGTGTGGAGAGGGACCAGCCCCTTAGTGGGCTGGGCGCCTCCCCCCTAGGGCCCATGCGCCTAGGGTTTGGGGGAACCCTAAAGGGGGGCCGTCCCCCTTGCCTTGGGGGGCAAGGCAACCCCCCTGGCCGCCCCCCTCCTCAGATTGGATCTGAGGGGGCCGGCCCCCCCTCTCCCTTGCCCCTATATATATGTGGGGGGTGGGAGGGCAGCCGCACCCAAGTTCTGGCGCAGCCCTCCCCCTCTCCCAAGTCCTCCTCCTCTCCCGCGGTGCTTGGCGAAGCCCTGCAGGATTGCCACGCTCCTCCTTCACCACCACGCCGTCGTGCTGCTGCTGGATGGAGTCCTCCCCAACCTCTCCTTCTCCCCTTGCTGGATCAAGGCATAGGAGACGTCACCGGGCTGCACGTGTGTTGAACACGGAGGCGCCGTGGTTCGGCGCTTAGATCGGAATCTACCGCGATCTGAATCGCTATGAGTATGACTCCTTCATCCGCGTTCTTGCAACGCTTCCGCTTAGCGATCTACACGGGTATGTAGATGGACTCTCCTTCCCCTCGTTGCTAGATTACTCCATAGATTGATCTTGGTGATGTGTAGAAAATTTTAAATTTCTGCTACGATCCCCAACAGTGGCATCATGAGCTAGGTCTATGCGTAGTTTCTATGCACGAGTAGAACACAAAGCAGTTGTGGACGTCGTATTGTCAATTTACTTGCCGTTACTAGTCTTATCTTGATTCGGCGGCATCGTGGGATGATGCGGCACGGGCTGACCTTACACGTACTCTTACATGAGACTGGTTCCACCGACTGACATGCACTAGTTGCATAAGGTGGCTAGCGGGTGTCTGTCTTTCCCACTTTAGTCGGATCGGATTCGATGAAAAGGGTCCTTATGAAGGGTAAATAGAAATTGGCATATCACATTGTGGTTTTCGTGTAGGTAAGAAACATTCTTGCTAGAAACCTATAGCAGCCACGTAAAAACTTGCATCAACAATTAGAGGACGTCTAACTTGTTTTTGCAGCATATGCCGTGTGATGTGATATGGCCAAAAGGATGTGATGAATGATATATGTGATGTATGAGATTGATCATGTTCTTGTAATAGGAATCACGACTTGCATGTCGATGAGTATGACAACCGGCAGGCGCCATAGGAGTTGTCTTAATTTATTTATGACCTGCGTGTCAACTTAAACGTCATGTAATTACTTTACTTCATTGCTAAAGTGTTAGCCATAGTAGTAGAAGTAATAGATGATGAGACAACTTCAAGAGGACACGATGATGGAGATAATGGTGTCATGCCGGTGACAACGATGATCATGGAGCCCCGAAGATGGAGATCAAAAGGAGCAAAATGATATTGGCCATATCATGTCACTATTTGATTGCATGTGATGTTTATCATGTTTTACATCTTATTTTCTGAGAACGACGGTAGCTTAAATAAGATGATCCCTCACTAAAATTTCAAGAAAAGTGTTCCCCCTAACTGTGCACCGTTGCGAAGGTTCGTTGTTTCGAAGCACCACGTGATGATCGGGTGTGATAGATTCTAACGTTCGTATAGAATGGGTGTTGACGAGCCTAGCGTGTACAGACATGGCCTCGGGACACATGCGAAACACTTAGGTTGACTTGACGAGCCTAGCACGTACAGACATGGCCTCGGAACACGGAAGACCGAAAGGTTGAGCATGAGTCATATAGAAGATACGATCAACATGAAGATGTTCACCGATGTTGACTAGTCCGTCTCACGTGATGATCGGACACGGCCTAGTTGACTCGGATCATGTTTCACTTAGATGACTAGAGGGATGTCTATCTGAGTGGGAGTTCATTAAATAATTTGATTAGATGAACTCAATTATCATGAACATAGTCTAAATTGTCTTTGCAAATATTTTGTAGATAAATAGCTCATGTTGTAGCTCCCTGTTTCAATACATTCCTAGAGAAAGATTAAGTTGAAAGATATTGTAAGCAATGATGCGGAATAGGTCCATAGTCCGAGGAGTGTCCTCACTGCTACACAGAAGGCTTACGTCTTTGATGCACCGCTTGATGTGCAAACCCCTACAACGTCGTCTGTGGATGTTGTGAACACCTGACAGACACATCCTGATGACTACTTGATAGTTTAGTGCACCATACTTTACAGCTTAGAATCGGGATTCCAATGACGTTTTTGAACGCCATAAGACATATGAGATGTTCCAAGAGCTGAAATTGGGATTTCAGGCTCATGCCCGTGTTGAGAGGTATGAGACCTCTGACAAGTTCTTTTGCCAACAAGATGGAGGAGAATAGCTCAGCTAGTGAGCATATGCTCAGAATGTCTGGGTGCTACAATCACTTAAATCAAGTGGGAGTTAAACTTCCAGATAAGATAGTGATTGATAGAGTTCTCTAGCCACTATAACTAAGCTACTAGATCTCATGATGAACTATGACATGCAAGGGATGGAATTGATCCCGGAGCTGTTCGCGGTGCTTAAGACCGCAAAAGGTAGAAATCAAGAAGGAGCATCAAGTGTTGATGGTTTAACAAGACCACTGGTTTCAAGAAGGGCAAGGGCTAGAAGGGAAACTTCATGGATGGCAAACCAGTTGTCGCTCCAGTGAAGGAACCCAAGGTTGAACCCAAACCCGAGACTAAGTGCTTCTATTGTAAGGGGAACGGTCACTGGTAGCGGAATTACCCCAAATGCATGGTAGATAAGAAGGCTGGCAACTTTAACAAAGTATATAAGTGTTATTAATGTGTACCTCACTAGTACTCCTGGTAGCACCTGGGTATTGGATACCGGTTCTACTATTATTGGTGACTTGAAGCAAAAGCTACGGACTAAACGGAGACTGGCTAAGGGCGAGGTGACGATGTGTGTTGGAAGTGTTTCCAAAGTTGATGAGATCACCATCGCACGCTCCATCTGCCTTCGGGATTAGTATTGAACCTAGATAAATGTTATCAGGTGTCTACGTTGAGCATGAATATGATTAGATCATGTTCATTGCAATACGGTTATTCATTTAAGTTAGAGAATACTGGTTATTTTGTTTACATGAATAATACCTTTCATGGTCATGCACCCTATGTGAATGGTTCATTGAATCTCAGTCGTAGTAATACACATGTTCACGCCAAAGGATGTAGAGTTAATAATGATTGTACCACTTTCTTGTGGCACTGCCGCTTAGGTCATATTAGCGTAAGATGCATGAAGAAACTCCATATCGATGGATGTTTGGAGTCACTTGATTTTGAATCGCTTGACACATGCGAGCCATGCCTCATGGGCAGGATGACTAAGACCCCGTTTTCAGGTACAATGAAACGGGCAAGTGACTTGTTGGAAATCATACATGCTGATGCGTGTGATCCAATGAGAATTGAAGCATGCGGTGGATATCGCTATTTTCTCATCTTCACTGACGATTTGAGTAGATATAGGTATATTTACTTAATAAAGCACAAGTCTGAAACATTTGAAAAGTTCAAGTGATTTCAGAGTGAAGTTAAGAACCATCATAACAAGAAGATCAAATTCCTATGATCTGATCAATGAGAATTTCTGAGTTATGAGTTTGGCAATCACTTAAGATATTGTGGAATTGTTTCACAGTTGAAGCCACCTGGAACACCACAGGGTAATGGTGTGTCCGGACGTCGTAATCGAACCCTATGAGATATGGTGCGATCTATGATGTCTCTTACCGATCTACCGTTTTCATTTTGAGGATATGCGTTAGAGACAACTACATTCACTTTAGATAGGACACCATCTAAGTCCGTTGAGATGACGGAATATGAACATTGGTTTGGAAAGAAACCAAAGTTGTCGTTTCTTAATGTTTGGGCTGCGATGCTTAAGGCTTCAGCTGGAGAAGCTCGAACCCAAAAGCGGACAAACACATCTTCATAGAATACCCAAAGGTGACAGTTGGGTATACCTTCTATCTCAGATCCGAGGGCAAATTGTTTGCCGCTAAGAACGGGTCCTTTCTCGAGAAGGAGTTTCTCTCGGAAGAATTGAGTGGGAGGAAGATAGAACTTGATGAGGTTGTTGAACCTTTACTTCAACCAGAGAGTGATGCAACACAGAAAGATGTTTTCTGTGGCGCCTACGTCTGTTCAAGAGGAAGTTAATGATAGTGATCATGAAGCTTCGGATCAAGTTGCTATCGAACCTCATAGGTCGACAAAGATATGTACTAGTCCTGAGTGGTACGGTAATCCTGTCTTAGATATCATGTTGTTAGACAACAATGAACCTACGAGCTATGGAGAAGCGATGGTGGGCCCATATTCCGACAGATGGTTAGAAGCCATGAAATCTGAGATAGGATCCATATATCAGAACAAAGTATGGACTTTGGTGGACTTGCCCGATAATCGGCAAGCCATTGAGATAAATGGATCTTTAAGAAGAAGACGGACGTGGGCGGTAATGTTACCCTCTATGAAGCTCGACTTGTCGGAAAGAGTCTTTTCACAAGTTCAAGGAGTTGACTACGATGAGAATTTCTCACCTGTAGCGATGCTTAAGTCCATCGGAATCATGTTAGCATTAGCTGTATTTTTTCGATTATGAAATCTTACAGATGGATGTCAAAACAAGTTTTCTTACCAGTTTTCGTAAGAAAAGTTGTATGTGATACAATAAAAGGTTTTGTCGATCCTAAGGATGCTAAAAGGTATGCTGGCTCCAGCAATCCTTCTATGGACTAGAGCAAGCATCTCGGAATCGGAATATATGTTTTGATGGAGTGATCAAAGCTTTTAGGTTTATACAATGTTTGCTAGAAACTTGTATTTACAAGAAAGTGAGTGGGAGCACTACAACATTTCTGATAAGTATATGTGGATGACATATTGTTGATTCGAAATGATGTAGAATTTCTGGAAAGCATAAACGATTGTTTGAAGAGTGATTTTCAAAGGAAGACCTGGATAAAGCTGCTTACATATTGGGCATCAAGATCTATAGAAATAGATCAAGACGTCTGATGATACTTTCAAAGAACGCACACCTTGACATGTTTTTGAAGGAGTTCAAAATAGATCAGTCAAAGAAGGGGTTCTTACCTGAGTTGTAAGGTGTGAAGTTGAGTAAGACTCAAAGATTGACCAAGACAGAAGAAAGAGGAAGGACGAAGGTCATCCCCTATGCTTTTGTCATAGGCTCTATACGGTATGCCATGCTGAGTACCACACCTAATGTGTGCCTTGCCACATGTCTGGCAAGAGGGTACAAAGGTGATCTAGGATTAGATCACTAGATAGCGGTCAAAATTATCCTTAGAGGAATAAGGAAATGTTTCTCGGATATGGAGGTGATGAAGAGTTCGACGTAAAGAGTTACGTCGATGCAAGCTTAACACCTATCCGGATAGCTCTGAGTAGAGATACCGGATACGTATAATGGAGCAACAATTTGTAATAGCTCCAAGTGGAACGTGGTAGCAGCATCTACGATATGACATAAAGTTTTGCGAAATACATAGGGATCTGAATATGGCAAGACCCGTTGACTACAACCTCTCTCACAAGCATAACATGATCAAACCCAGAACTCATTGAGTGTTAATCGCATAGTGATGTGAACTAGATTATTCAGTCTAGTAAACTCTTTGGATGTAGGTCACATGGCGATGTGACCTATGAGTGTTAATCACATGGCGATGTGAACTAGATTATTGACTCTGGTGCAAGTGGGAGACTGTTGGAAATATGCCCTAGAGGCAATAATAAATTAGTTATTATTATTATATTTCATTGTTCATGATTATCGTTTATTATCCATGCTAGAATTGTATTGATAGGAAACTCAGATACATGTGTGGATACATAGACAACACCATGTCCCTAGTAAGCCTCTAGTTGACTAGCTCGTTGAGCAATAGATGGTTACGGTTTCCTGACCATGGACATTGGATGTCGTTGATAACGGGATCACATCATTAGGAGAATGATGTGATGGACAAGACCCAATCCTAAGCCTAGCACAAGATCGTGTAGTTCGTTTGCTAAAGCTTTTCTAATGTCAAGTATCATTTCCTTAGACCATGAGATTGTGCAACTCCCGGATACGGTAGGAGTGCTTTGGGTGTACCAAACGTCACAACGTAACTGGGTGGCTATAAAGGTACACTACAGGTATCTCCGAAAGTGTCTGTTGGGTTGGAACGAATCGAGACTGGGATTTGTCACTCCGTGTAAACGGAGAGGTATCTCTGGGCCCACTCGGTAAGACATCATCATAATGTGCACAATGTGACCAAGGAGTTGATCACGGGATGATGTGTTACGGAACGAGTAAAGAGACTTGCCGGTAACGAGATTGAAAAAGGTATCGGGATACCGGCGATCGAATCTCGGGCAAGTATCATACCGCTGGACAAAGGGAATTGTATACGAGATTGATTGAATCCTTGACATCGTGGTTCATCCGATGAGATCATCGTGGAGCATGTGGGAGCCAACATGGGTATCCAGATCCCGCTGTTGGTTATTGACCGGAGAGTTGTCTCGGCCATGTCTGCATGACTCCCGAGCCCGTAGGGTCTACACACTTAAGGTTCGATGACGCTAGGGTTATAGGGAATAGATGTACGTGGTTACCGAATGTTGTTCGGAGTCCCGGATGAGATCCCGGACGTCACAAGGAGTTCCGGAATGGTCCGGAGGTAAAGATTTATATATGGGAAGTCATCATACGGTCACCGGAATAATTTGGGGGTTACCGGTATTGTACCGGGACCACCGGAGGGGTTCCGGGGGTCCACCTGCCGCGGAGGGCCCTATGGGCTGTGTGTGGAGAGGGACCAGCCCCTTAGTGGGCTGGGCGCCTCCCCCTAGGGCCCATGCGCCTAGGGTTTGGGGGAACCCTAAAGGGGGGCCGCCCCCTTGCCTTGGGGGGCAAGGCAACCCCCTGGCTGCCGCCCCCTCCTCAGATTGGATCTGAGGGGGCCGGCCCCCTCTCCCTTGCCCCTATATATATATGTGGGGGGGGGGGGGGGGGGGGGCAGCCGCACCCAAGTTCTGGCGCAACCTTCCCCCTCTCCCAAGTCCTCCTCCTCTCCCGCGGTGCTTGGCGAAGCCCTGCAGGATTGCCACGCTCCTCCTTCACCACCACGCCGTCGTGCTGCTGCTGGATGGAGTCTTCCCCAACCTCTCCTTCTCCCCTTGCTGGATCAAGGCGTAGGCGACGTCACCGGGCTTCACGTGTGTTGAACGCGGCGGCGCCGTGGTTCGGCACTTAGATCGGAATCAACCGGGATCTGAATCGCTACGAGTACGACTCCTTCATCCGCGTTCTTGCAACGCTTCCACTTAGCGATCTACAAGGGTATGTAGATGCACTCTCCTTCCCCTCGTTGCTAGATTACTCCATAGATTGATCTTGGTGATGCGTAGAAAATTTAAAATTTCTGCTATGATCCCCAACAATTAATCCGCTCTTCCTCCTTTTGTTCTTCGCTCTCCTCCTCATCTTTTTCATCCAATGAGCTCACAATATCATTAATTTCTTCTTCCATAGACTCCTGCAAAATATTAGTATCTTCTTGGACAGCGGAGGAGTCCTCAATATATGGTTTAATATAAGGATTAGAAGCATAATTATCATAGCAATATTTAAGTATGGCCAAAATTTCAGATTTGTAGAGAGTAGTACCACACTCTTCAATAAAAGAAGCAATTTCACAAGTACCCCTAAAAGCAACAAATTCTTCAATTTGTTGAACATCATAGTAATTATAAACACCCTTAGTATACAAAGATACGATTCCATTATCACTAAAACCACATTGGTAAGGAAGGTGTTTCTTAGGGTCTTTAGAACAACAAGTACAATCATATATTTCACATAAATTCCAAGCATAGCACTGCAAACGATGAATTTGATCCAGTAAAAGTTTCCCTTTTTCAGATATGCGGTGTCGCACATAACAAGCATGCTCATCTAAAGATTTTCCCTCAACTAAGCTAGTTGGGGTTTCAGCACGAGCACATAGGGATCGAAGATGATCCAAGTAAAAATCTTCAAGAGTGTGATCGATTTTGACTGGTTCTTCAACCATTGGTTCAGTAGGTACCACTATTTTTTTGGCATTTTGCGTTTCCTACCCATAACTAAAGATAGAAAACAAGAGCACAAAATAAAAACTACTTGGTGATAAAGTAAACAAGCACACATGAGAATATTCACCGCACACTATGACTCCTCGGCAATGGCGCTAGAAAAAGGTCTTGATAACCCACAAGTATAGGGGATCAATTGTAGCCTCTTTCGATAAGTAAGAGTGCCGAACCCAATGAGGAGCTAAAGGTAGAACAAATATTCCCTCAAGTTTTATCGACCGTCGATACGACTCTACGCACGCTTGACGTTCGCTTTACCTGAAGGAAATATGCCCTAGAGGCAATAATAAAGTTATTATTTATTTCCTTATATCATGATAAATGTTTATTATTCATGCTAGAACTGTATTAAGCGGAAACATAATACATGTGTGAATATATATACAAACAGAGTGTGACTAGTATGCCTCTACTTGACTAGCTCGTTAATCGAAGATGGTTATGTTTCCTAACCATAGACATGAGTTGTCATTTGATTACGGGATCATATCATTAGGAGAATGATCTGGTTGACATGACCCATTCCGTTAGCTTATCACACGATCGTTTAGTATCTTGCTATTGCTTTCTTCATGACTTATACATGTTCCTATGACTATGAGATTATGCAACTTCCGTATACCGAAGGAACACTTTGTGTGCTACCAAACATCACAATGTAACTGGGTGATTATAAAGGTGCTCTACAGGTGTCTCCGAAGGTACTTATTGGGTTCGCGTATTGCGAGATTAGGATTTGTCACTCCGATTATCGGAGAGGTATCTCTGGGCCCTCTCGGTAATGCACATCACTTAAGCCTTGCAAGCATTGCAACTAATGAGTTAGTTGCGGGATGATGTATTACGGAACGAGTAAAGAGACTTGCCGGTAACGAGATTGAACTAGGTATTGAGATACCGACGATCGAATCTCGGGCAAGTAACATACCGATGACAAAGGGAACAACATATGTTGTTATGCGGTCTGACCGATAAAGATCTTTGTAGAATATGTAGGAGCCAATATGAGCATCCAGGTTCCGCTATTGGTTATTGATCGGAGATGTGTCTCGGTCATGTCTACATAGTTCTCAAACCCGTAGGGTCCGCACGCTTAACATTACGATGACAGTTTTATTATGAGTTTATGTGTTTTGATGTACCGAAGGTTGTTTAGAGTCCCGGATGTGATCACGGACATGACGAGGAGTCTCGAAATGGTCGGTACATGAAGATTGATATATTGGAAGCCTATGTTTGGATATCGGAAGTGTTCCGGGTGAAATAGTGATTTTACCGGAGTACCGGAGGGGTTACGGGAACCCCCCGGAGGCTATTGGGCCTTATGGGCCCAAGTGGACGAAGAGGAGAGGCGGCCAAGGGGCAGCCGCGGGCCCCTCCCCCCCCAAGTCCGAATTGGACAAGGAGGGGGGCGGCGCCCCCCCCTTTCCTTTCCCCCCTCTCCCCCTTCCCCCCAAGTCCTAATCCAACTAGGAAAAAGGAGGGGAGTCCTACTCCCGGTGGGAGTAGGACTCCTCCAGCGCGCCTCCTCCTATGGCCGGCCGCACCCCCCTTGCTCCTTTATATACGGGGGCAGGGGGCACCCCAGAGACACAACAATTGATCATTGATCTCTTAGCCGTGTGCGGTGCCCCCCTCCACCATAGTACACCTCCATAATATTGTAGTTGTGCTTAGGCGAAGCCCTGCGTCAGTAGAACATCAACATCGTCACCACGCCATCATGCTGAAGAAACTCTCCCTCAACACTCGGCTGGATCGGAGTTCGAGGGACGTCATTGAGCTAAACGTGTGCTGAACTCAGAGGTGCCGTACGTTCGGTACTTGATCGGTCGGATCGTGAAGACGTACGACTACATCAACCGCGTTGTTCTAAAGCTTCTGCCTTCAGTCTACGAGGGTACGTGGACTACACTCTCCCCTCTCGTTGCTATGCATCACCATGATCTTGCGTTTGCGTAGGAATTTTTTTGAAATTACTACGTTCCCCAACAGTGGCATCCGAGCCAGGTTTTATGCGTTGATGTTATATGCACGAGTAGAACACAAGTGAGTTGTGGGCGATATAAGTCATACTGCTTACCAGCATGTCATACTTTGGTTCAGCGCTATTGTTGGATGAAGCGGCCCGGACCGACATTACGCGTACGCTTACGCGAGACTGGTTCTACCGACGTGCTTTGCACACAGGTGGCTGGCGGGTGTCAGTTTCTCCAACTTTAGTTGAACCGAGTGTGGCTACGCCCGGTCCTTGCGAAGGTTAAAACATCAGCAACTTGGCAAACTATCGTTGTGGTTTTTATGCGTAGGTAAGAACGGTTCTTGCTAAGCCCGTAGCAGCCACGTAAAACTTGCAACAACAAAGTAGAGGATGTCTAACTTGTTTTTGCAGGGCATGTTGTGATGTGATATGGTCAAGACATGATGCTATATTTTATTGTATGAGATGATCATGTTTTGTAACCAAGTTATCGGCAACTGGCAGGAGCCATATGGTTGTCGTTTTATTGTATGCAATGCAATCGCCCTGTAATGCTTTACTTTATCACTAAGCGGTAGCGATAGTCGTAGAAGCATAAGATTGGCGAGACGACAACGATGCTACGATGGAGATCAAGGTGCCCCGCCGGTGACGATGGTGATCATGACGGTGCTTCGGAGATGGATATCACAAGCACAAGATGATGATGGCCATATCATATCACTTATATTGATTGCATGTGATGTTTATCTTTTATGCATCTTATCTTGCTTTGATTGACAGTAGCATTATAAGATGATCTCTCACTAAATTTCAAGATAAAAGTGTTCTCCCTGAGTATGCACCGTTGCCAAAGTTCGTCGTGCCCAGACACCACGTGATGATTGGGTGTGATAAGCTCTACGTCCATCTACAACGGGTGCAAGCCAGTTTTGCACACGCAGAATACCCAGGTTAAACTTGACGAGACTAGCATATGCAGATATGGCCTCGGAACACTGAGACCGAAAGGTCGAGCGTGAATCATATAGTAGATATGATCAACATAGTGATGTTCACCATTGAAAGCTACTCCATTTCACGTGATGATCGGTTATGGTTTAGTTGATTTGGATCACGTGATCACTTAGAGGATTAGAGGGATGTCTTTCTAAGTGGGAGTTCTTAAGTAATATGATTAATTGAACTTAACTTTGTCATGAACTTAGTACCTGATAGTATCTTGCTTGTCCATGTTTGATTGTAGATAGATGGCCCGTGCTGTTGTTCCGTTCAATTTTAATGCGTTCCTTGAGAAAGCAAAGTTGAAAGATGATGGTAGCAATTACACGGACTGGGTCCGTAACATGAGGATTATCCTCATTGCTGCTCAGGAGAATTACGTCCTGGAAGCACCGCTGAGTGCCAGGACTGCTGCTGATGCAACTGTAGACATTAAGAACGCCTGGCAGAGCAAAGCTGATGACTACTCGATAGTTCAGTGTGCCATGCTTTACGGCTTAGAACCGGGACTTCAACGATGTTTTGAATGTCATGGAGCATATGAGATGTTCCAGGAGTTGAAGTTAATATTTCAAGCAAATGCCCGGATTGAGAGATATGAAGTCTCCAATAAGTTCTACAGCTGCAAGATGGAGGAGAATAGTTCTGTCAGTGAGCATATACTCAGAATGTCTGGGTACCATAATCACTTGACTCAACTGGGAGTTAATCTTCCGGTTGATAGTGTCATTGAGAGAGTTCTTCAATCACTGCCACCAAGCTACAAAAGCTTCGTGATGAACTATAATATGCAAGGGATGAATAAGACAATTCCCGAGCTCTTCGCAATGCTAAAAGCTGCGGAGGTAGAAATCAAGAAGGAGCATCAAGTGTTGATGGTCAATAAGACCACCAGTTTCAAGAAAAAGGGTAAAGGGAAGAAGAAGGGGAACTTCAAGAAGAACCGCAAGAAAGTTGCTGCTCAGGAGAAGAAACCCAAGTTTGGACCTAAGCCTGAGACTGAGTGCTTCTACTGCAAGCAGACTGGTCACTGGAAGCGGAACTGCCCCAAGTATTTGGCGGATAAGAAGGATGGCAAGGTGAACAAAGGTATATGTGATATACATGTTATTGATGTGTACCTTACTAGAGCTCGCAGTAGCACCTGGGTATTTGATACGGGTTCTGTTGCTAATATTTGCAACTCGAAACAGGGACTATGGATTAAGCAAACACTGGCAAAGGATGAGGTGACGATGCGCGTGGGAAATGGTTCAAAGTCGATGTGATCGCAGTCGGCACGCTACCTCTACATCTACCTTCGAGATTAGTATTAGACCTAAATAATTGTTATTTGGTGCCAGCGTTGAGCATGAACATTATATCTTTATCTTGTTTGATGCGAGACGGTTATTCATTTAAATCAGAGAATAATGGTTGTTCTATTTATATCTGTAATATCTTTTATGGTCATGCACCCTTGAAGAGTGGTCTATTTTTGATGAATCTCGATAGTAGTGATACACATATTCATAATGTTGAAGCCAAAAGATGCAGAGTTGATAATGATAGTGCAACTTATTTATGGCACTGCCGTTTAGGTCATATCGGTATAAAGCGCATGAAGAAACTCCATACTGATGGACTTTTGGAACCACTTGATTAAGAACAAACTCCGAATGTGATGAAACTTGGCAGGCGGCCTACCTACACTATAATAAGACCGCACACCAACTCTCAACCCAATCCGAGAACATTTTCCGGCCACTTATAAAATACTATTTTGGACATGCCGCGGGCGTGTGCAAGTGTGTCTGGGCTCAGAACGGACAACAGAAGGAACTGGGAGAACTCGGGCGAATGCAAGTTTCAAAAACATGATGATGCAATGCACATGATGACATGACAAGATGCGACACGCAAGCAAATGACATGGCAACGACAGAGAATAACTGGAAGACACCTGGCGCAGCGGTCTCAGGGCATCACAACACTCCACCACTACGAGAGGATCTCATCCCGAGATCTAGAATGACACCGGAGGGAAAGCGGAAGAGGAAGAGGAGAGGTAAAACTAAGTTGCTTCTTTGACGAATGAGTGAAACCAAAGAACCTTGCGAGGTTGAACAAATTGAAAGAAAGAATGCAACGAGTAAGAACAAAGTTGCAAACACTCCGTTAAGAAAGAGGAATAAGAAAGAACCGATTCGGGTAGCACTCCGGTTGAAAAGAGATGAAAGACTTGATAAGATGAAAGAAGTTGAAAAGGGGCACGACACTCCGGTTGGATGGATAAGCAAGGAAAAAACATGATCTTGGCAAACGAGATGATAGGACGAAGAGAGCAACGTCACAATGCCTCCGGAACGAAAGAAAAGAAGGTAGATCGTCAGAATAAGAGATCGGAGAAAGAAGTGACAACTCTCGCAAATACAATTGAAAGAGCATGCCTGCGAAGAAAAAGTTGAACAGAGTTGTTGGAAAACCAACAATGAAAAGAGTAAGCTTGTTGTGGGCTTATGGAAAACATCTCAAAACTATGAGGTGAAATTCTGCCACTAACGAAAAATAATAGATTGGATTGATATCAACAAGGAGACGAGAAACTTATTTCACCGGGAGGATAAATGAAGAACTTGGGTCATTTATAAGCACCATAATAGTAACAATCCTTAGGGAAGGCTTTAGGTGAAATATAACCCAAGATAACTCCAATGAAGAGATCGATGGGTGAGGGAGTCCTGGATTAGGGGGTGTCCGGATGGACGGACTATACCTTCAGCCGGACTCCTGGACTATGAAGATACAAGATTGAAGACTTCGTCCCGTGTCCGGAAGGGACTTTCCTTGGCGTGGAAGGCAAGCTTGGCGATACGGATATGTAGATCTCCTACCATTGTAACCGACTTTGTGTAACCCTAACCCTCTCCGGTGTCTATATAAACCGGAGGGTTTTTAGTCCATAGGAGAACATACAGAACAACAATCATACCATAGCCTAGCTTCTAGGGTTTAGCCTCTCCGATCTCGTGGTAGATCTACTCTTGTACTCCCCATATCATCAATATTAATTAAGCAGGACGTAGGGTTTTACCTCCATCAAGAGGGCCCGAACCTGGGTAAAACTTCGTGTCCCTTGCCTCTTGTTACCATCCGGCCTAGACGCACAGTTCGGGACCCCCTACCCGAGATCCGCTAGTTTTGACATCGACATTGGTGCTTTCATTGAGAGCTCCTCTGTGTCGTCGCTGTTAGGCTTGATGGATCCTACGATCATCAATAGTGATGCAGTCCAGGGTGAGACCTTCCTCCCCGGACAGATCTTCGTCTTCGGCAGCTTTGCACTACGGTCCAATTCACTTGGCCATCTGGAGCAGATCGAAAGCTATGCCCCTGGCCGTCAGGTCAGATTTGGAAGTTTAAACTACACGGCTGACATCCGCGGGGACTTGATCCTCGACGGATTCGAGCCACTGCCGAGCGCGCCGCACTGTCACGACGAGCATGATCTAGCTCTGCCGCCGAACAATGCCCTGGAGGCCGCACCCGCATCGGCTTCGACCCTTAATTCGAAGCCAACTGCGCCGATCAAGGATGGGTGGTTGGACGCTGCCTCGGGGGCTGCAATCCCAACGGCGATCGAGCCGAACGCCAGCCCCGCACTCCGTGATACTCATGACTCCAAGGAGCCAGACTCCTCTCCGGACTCCGAACCCTCCGCGCCCCTGCCGATCGAATCGGATTGGGCGCCGATCATGGAGTTTACTGCCGCGGACATCTTTCAGCACTCGCCTTTCGACGATATTCTGAAGATACTAAAGTCTCTCTCTTTATCAGGAGAGCCCTGGCCGGACTACGGCCAGCAAGGTTGGGATACGGACGATGAAGAAATTCAAAGCCCACCCACCACCCACTTTGTAGCCACTGTCGACAATTTAACCGACATGCTCAACTTCGACTTCGAAGACATCGACGGTATGGACGCCGATGCAGGAGACGATGAAGAACCAGCGCCTATTGGGCCCTGGAAAGCCACCTCGTCATATGACATATACATGGTGGACACCCCAAAAGAAGGAGACGGTGATGGAACAGCGGAGGATGACCCCTCCAAGAAACAGCCTAAGCGCCGGCGTGAGCGGCGCCGCTCAAAATCCCACCAAAGAAAATACGGTGACTCCAACACGGGAGATAATAATACTCCGGAGAGTGCCGAAGAAAACCCCCTCCAGCAAGATTCAGCACAGGAGGATGGAGAAGCCAGCCCTCATGAGAGAGCGGCAGACAGAGAGGTCGAGGACGATAACTATACGCCTCCCTCCGAAGACGAGGCAAGCCTCGACGACGACGAATTCATCATGCCAGAGGATCCCGTCGAGCAAGAGCATTTTCAACGCAGGATTATGGCCATGGCAAGAAGCCTCAAGAAAAAACAGCAATAGCTTAGAGAGCTGATCAAGATTTGCTAGTCGACAGATGGACTGAAGTCCTTGCGGCCGAAGAGCATAAACTCGAACGCCCCTCCAAGAGCTACCCAAAGTGCAGGTTGCTACCCCGATTAGAGGAGGAAGCACTTAAACCTACATCACCAGCACTTGATATGGCCGACCGACCACCTCGTGGCCGCGACATAGAGGCCTCTCGGCCCCCCACTCAAGACGCACCCCGTACCAAGGCACGGGAAAATGCGCCAGACCTGTGAGATATGCTGGAGGACAAGGCAAGGCAAACAAGATCGATCTACGGATCGCGTGGGCGCCCCATGACTCGAGATGGTAACCGTCACGCTGGACACAAATCCGGTAGGACCGAACACAGTAGACAAAGCTCATTGGAGCTACGTCGCGATATAGCCCAGTACAGAGGCACCGCACACCCACTATGCTTCACAGACGAAGTAATGGATCATCAAATCCCCGAGGGTTTCAAACCCGTAAACATTGAATCGTATGATGGCACAACAGATCCTACGGTATGGATCAAGGATTATCTCCTTCATATCCACATGGCCTGCGGTGATGATCTCCACGCCATCAAATACCTCCCACTCAAGCTTAAAGGACCAGCTCGGCATTGGCTTAACAGCTTGCCAGCAGGATCAGTCGGTTGTTGGGAGGACCTGGAAGCTGCATTCCTCGACAATTTCCAGGGCACTTATGTGCGACCACCAGACGCCGATGACCTAAGCCACGTAATTCAACAGCCAGAGGAATCGGCCAGGCAATTCTGGACACGGTTCCTAACAAAGAAAAATCAAATAGTCGACTGTCCGGACGTTGAGGCCCTAGCAGCCTTCAAGCACAATATCCGTGATGAGTGGCTTGCCCGGCACCTTGGACAAGAAAAGCCGAAATCCATGGCAGCACTCACGACACTCATGACCCGCTTTTGCACGGGAGAAGACAGCTGGCTTGCTCGTAGCAAAAATATGACCAAGAACCCTGGTAATTCGGATACCAGGGACAGTAGTGGCAGGTCGCGTCGCAACAAGCAGAAGCGCCGCACTAACGGCGACAATGCTGAGGATACGGCAGTTAATGCCGGATTCAGAGGCTATAAATCCGGTCAGCGGAAAAAGCCATTCAAAAGAAATCCTAGGGGCCCGTCCAATTTGGACCGAATACTCGACCGCTTGTGCCAGATACATGGCACCCCCGAAAAGCCGGCCAATCACACCAACAGGGATTGTTGGGTGTTCAAGCAGGCAGGCAAGTTACATGCCGAAAATATAGACAAGGGGCTGCATAGCGATGACGACGAACAGCCCCGGCCGCCGAATAGCAGTGGACAGAAGGGTTTTCCCCAACAAGTGCGGACGGTGAACATGATATACGCAACCCACATCCCCAAGAGGGAGTGGAAGCGCGCGTTAAGAGACGTATATGCGATAGAGCCAGTCGCCCCAAAGTTCAACCCATGGTCCTCCTGCCCGATCACCTTTGATCGAAGGGACCATCCCGCTAGCACCCGTCATGGCAGATTCGCCGCATTGGTTCTAGACCCAATTATTGACGGATTTCATCTCACTAGAGTCCTTATGGACGGCGGCAGTAGCCTGAACCTGCTTTACCAGGATACAGTGCGGAAAATGGGCATAGATCCCTCGAGGATTAAGCCCACCAAAACAACCTTTAAAGGCGTAATACCAGGTGTAGAGGCCAACTGTACAGGCTCAGTCACACTTGAAGTGGTCTTTGGATCTCCGGATAATTTCCGAAGCGAGGAGTTAATATTCGACATAGTCCCATTCCGCAGTGGCTATCACGCACTGCTCGGACGAACCGCACGCCAAGTTCAATGCGGTACCGCACTATGCATACCTTAAGCTCAAGATGCCAGGCCCTCGAGGAGTAATTACGGTTAATGGAAACACCGAACGCTCCCTCCGAACGGAGGAGCACACGGCGGCCCTTGCAGCGGAAGTACAAAGCAGCCTCTCCAGGCAGTTCCCCAGTCCGGCCATTAAACGTCCGGACACCATCAAGCGCGCCCGGAGTAACCTACAACAAGACCGCCTGGCACGTTCCGAGCAGGCGTAGCAATGCGGCCCCAACCCCAGCCCTCGCAAAAATGTGACACCAGTACTTCGCGTACATAACTACGCTCTAGAAATACCATGGGTACAGGGGGAGAGGCACCATCACGGCACGCCCGAAACACGGCTTAAACCGCACCAGGGGCTGCCAATTTTTTAATTTTCTCTTACTTTCAGGACTCCACTCTTCGGAAGGCCTGTTCGGCAGTTCAATTGCCGCACAAATGATGCAAGAACCAGGGAAGCAGACAAGCCATGCCGCATTACGGAACTCCCAGGTGGTCTCTATCACGAGCAGTATACCTATTTCGCATACGATTCCGCAGCCTGCCCCTGGAACGGACATGTTAAAATAGTCCAACCTTTTGCTTATCGCATTATTTGTATCGTTCTGCTTTGATCGCAGCCCTTTTTAATAAGCAATGCATAGCTTCTGTCTATTTTTGCATTACTCTTTTTTTTACAAATATATGTTCCTTAACGACATGTTGCACCCATACACTTTGGTACGGCCAAAATACGCCAGGGGATTTAGTACCCCTCAATATGGTGTGAGAAGTCCGAACACTTTAACAAGTGCGGCACCCCGAACTTATAGCATTATATGCATCGGCTCCGAATCATGTCTTGGGTCAATAGTTGGGTTTGCCCGGCTCCTATGTTTTGGTGCCTTACATTCCGCTATATCGGCTAAGGTAGCACTAGGAGAACTACTGCGATTGTGCCCCAGTTGAGCTGGGTCGAGCACCTCAGTAGAGAAAGCTAAAACTGACTATCATGATGAAGCAAGAGCTGGTCACTGTTCGAGAGGTTTTTCGAGTCCCTAAAGACTTATGCCGCTTAGAGCGAGGAGTCGGCTCTGTCCGGCCAAGGCGTGGATAGCGCCCCAAACTCGGTCTTCCGAATACCAAGGGCTTCGCCGAAATTTAAAATTATAGAATTCTATGGCTAAGTGAGAGTGTTCAAGCATTACAGTCCGATTGCCTTGTTCATTGTGTTGAGCCCTCCCTCGAAGGACCCAAACATGGGAAAAAGAGCGCTCAGGTTTATCCCCGAACACCCCAGCACTAGCGGCACGGGGGCAGAAGCCGACGACTCGCCATCTTTCAGAATTGATAAACAGCCGCACAGAAGGTAATATTTTAAATTCCAACAGCATTGCTTAGCGCATATGAACAAGTTTTCAGCGCACAGGACAAAACGAGCGAGTTTTACTCAAAAATTACATCCCTGGAACACTCATCCGCCATAAGGCAGGCACCCTTCAGAACATCCTTATAATAATTCTCGGGCTTGCGATGCTCCTTCCCCGGTGGTGGCCCGTCCTTCACAAGCTTCTCAGCATCCAGCTTGCCCCAGTGCACCTTAGCACGGGCAAGGGCCCTACGGGCACCTTCAATGCAGACGGAGCGCTTGATGACTTCGAGCCTTGGACAGGCCCCCACCAGCCGCCGCACTAGCCCGAAATAGCTCCCAGGCAGAGCCTCTCCAGGCCACAGCCGAACTATGAGGCCCTTCATGGCCTGTTCGCGCCTTGTGGAGCTCAACCAGTTGCTTCAGCTGGTCGCTCAGGGGCACGGGGTGTCCGGCCTCAGCATACTGAGACCAGAACACCTTCTCTGTCGAGCTGCCCTCCTCGGCTCGATATTATGCGGCGGCATCGGACACGCTACGGGGAAGATCTACAAATGCTCCTGGAGAGCTCCGGATTCGGGTAAGTAACAAGTAACTTACGTTTATGTGTTTGCTTTGCATAAAGAATGCCTTACCCGCCGCTATATTTTTCACCTCATCCAACTCCTGGAGGGTCTTCTGGGATTCGGCCTTGGCAGACTTGGCATTTTCAATAGCCACCGCGAGCTCAGACGCTCGCGTCTTTGAGTCAAGCTCCAAACTCTCATGTTTTTCCATGAGAGCTTGGAGCTCTTGCCGCACCTTGCCAACCTCGGCCTCATACTTCTCCCGCTCGATGCGCTCCGTGGCCGCCCTCTTCTCGGCCTCGACCAGCGCTTGCTTAAGGGTCGCCACCTCAGACGTGGCCCCTACAATAGCCACGATAATCCCGTCATTTTTTACAATTTCACCTTTTTATATATATTTAAAACAAGGTATTTCTTACCTTCCTTCTCCTCGAGCTGCTTCTTGGCACGCCCGACCTCTTGCTCGGACTGCTCAAGGTTCTGCTTTAGCGTGTCCACTTCCGCAGTCAGTACGGTGGACGCCAGCAGAGAAGCCTGCATACGCATATTGACTTCTTTTTAGACTCCTGCGAATTTCATTTTGATCCTCTATTCGGCTATTCTTCCCGAACGCCAAACAGAGCATCAGGGGCTACTGTCTATGCGGTAATATTATTTACACATTCTTTACTTACCTCAAAGCCTGTTAAAAGGCTAGTACAAGCTTCAGTCAGTCCGCTCTTGGCGGACTGAACCCTCTGGACCACCGCATTCATAATGGTGCTGTGCTCCTCGTCGATGGATGCACCTTCGAGCACCTCCAACAGATTGTCCGGTGCCTCCGGTTGGACGGGGGTCACCGGCACGGTGGGCTTGCTCCTCTTGGAAGGAGGTCGCCCGCCGGACTCTGGAACCTTTGAAGGATCCAGAGCGGTGTCCGGCCCAGAGCCGGACTTGGAGCCCTGGGGGGTTTTATCCCCTTCACTCCTGGAGTCCGGGAGGTCGCCTTGCGGTGCCTCCAGGACCACCTCCTCCTGGCTTGGAACCTGTTGGGACAACACTTCGGTGTCGTCCGTAGGGCGGGGGGAGGAAGCCGTCGGAAGCGAATTCACATCCGACGAGTCCAGTGAACCGCTCGATGACGCGTCGAGCCGGTCTTTAGGTGGGCTGCATAAACATATTCGACATAAGGGAAAGCTGTGCAATAAAGGAATACTATGAATTACTCTGGTATCCGGATACTTACGATTTCGCCAGGGGCTTGGCCCTAAGCGGCCACTCCTCTCCGCCGTCGTCGGCGTCGGTGGAGTAGTCCGAAGGAAGGGTTTTCCCCTTCTTGGACCCTTCGGCCTCCCCAGTTGTGGCGGCCTTCCTTTTCTTCCCTTCCCCCGCTGGAGGGGGAGGGGTCTCTTCTTCCTCCTCCTCGTCTTCATGGGAGGAGTGCGTCTTGGAGTCGTCAGATGATGGATCCGACACCTCCAGGCGCCGGGCACTCTTCCGAGTCCCCGTGTCCTTCTTCTTGGCCTTCTTCTCCGGCACCACATAGGGTGCCGGAACCAGCAGCTTTGCCAAACGAGCGTCCGCTGGGCCTTCGGGCAAAGGAGCCGGACAGTTGAGCTGTCCGGACGTCTCCTGCCAATCCTGTCAAAGGTAAGGGAGCTTAGATCCCGCATGGAGTCAAACTATGAAAAACTAATACCCTGTAAAAGGTAAAAACAGCTTACCGCATGAGCGTGACGCTGCGCGCTGAATCCGTGATCCTCGGTAGCGGATGCGGGGGCCTCGGCACCCTTGAAAAGCACCTTCCAGGCATCTTCGTACGTCGTGTCGAAGAGCCTGCTCAGAGTTCGGTGCCGCGCCGGGTCGAACTCCCACAGGTTGAAAGCCCGTTGTTGACACGGGAGGATCCGGCAGATGAGCATAACCTGGACTACGTTGACAAGTTTGAGCTTCTTGTCCACCAAGGTTTGGACGCATGTTTGGAGTCCGGTCAGCTCTCCTTTTTTACCCCACGACAGGCACGTCTCTTTCCAGGAGGTGAACCATGTAGGGGGTCCGGATCGGAACTCGGGGGCTGCGACCCATTCAGGGTCGCGCGGCTCGGTGATGTAAAACCACCCCGATTGCCACCCCTTCAGGGTCTCCACAAAGGAGCCCTCGAGCCATAAGACGTTGGGCATCTTGCCCACCATGGCGCCTGCGCACTCCGCCTGGTTGCCGCGCACCACCTTCGGCTTGACATTAAAAGTCTTGAGCCATAGGCCGAAATGGGGGCGGATGCGGAGGAAAGCCTCGCACACGACGATAAACGCCGAGATGTTGAGGACAAAGTTCGGGGCCAGATCGTGGAAATCCAGGCCATAGTAGAACATGATCCCCCGGACAAATGGGTGGAGAGGGAAGCCCAGTCCACGGAGGAAATGGGGGAGGAACACCACCCTCTCATGGGGCCTAGGGGTGGGGATGAGCTGCCCCTCTTCAGGAAGCCGGTGCGCAATGTTGTTAAACAAGTATCCGGCCTTCCTTAGTCTTTTGATGTGTCCCTCCGTAACGGAGGAGACCATCCACTTGCCTCCCGCTCCGGACATGGCTGGAGAAGGTTGAGGTGGGGAGTGCGGACTTGGGCGCTGGAGCTCGGGTGCGCAAGAATGGATAGGCAAAGGAGGAAGAAGGCGTAGGTGAAAAGGTGGATCCTTATCCCCTTATATGGGTGGACGCAACTATGTGTCCCCACCAGCCTGGTAAACCTCGCTTATCCCCAAGCGCCGTAATCAATGGCGCGGTTGGGTTACCCACGCCCGTATTGATGAGAATCCCGGAATAAGGGGACACGATCTCTGCTTCGACAAGACGTGCCAAGGAAACCGCCTCGCATGACGCGCTAAGGTGGGATAATAAAATGATTCAAATAAAGGCTTGTCCGTGGTGCGTCACACTACAGAATACGTCAGCAGATTAGATTTGTGAAAATATTATTCTCTCTATGGCAGTATGTGGAAACTTATTTTGCAGAGCCGGACACTATCTTTGTGTTCAAAATCTTCTATGAAGTACTTGGAGGAGGAACCCACCTTGCAATGCCGAAGACAAACTGCGCGCCGGACTCGTCGTCATTGAAGCCTGGTTCAGGGGCTACTGAGGGAGTCCTGGATTAGGGGGTGTCCGGATGGCCGGACTATACCTTCAGCCGGACTCCTGGACTATGAAGATACAAGATTGAAGACTTCGTCCCGTGTCCGGAAGGGACTTTCCTTGGCGTGGAAAGCAAGCTTGGCGATACAGATATGTAGATCTCCTACCATTGTAACCGACTTTGTGTAACCCTAACCCTCTCCGGTGTCTATATAAACCGGAGGGTTTTTAGTCCGTAGGACAACATACAGAACAACAATCATACCATAGGCTAGCTTCTAGGGTTTAGCCTCTCTGATCTCGTGGTAGATCTACTCTTGTACTACCCATATCATCAATATTAATTAAGCAGGACGTAGGGTTATACCTCCATCAAGAGGGCCCGAACCTGGGTAAAACTTCATGCCCCTTGCCTCCTGTTACCATCCGGCCTAGACGCACAGTTCGGGACCCCCTACCCGAGATCCGCCGGTTTTGACACCGACAATGGGTTTAAAATACCTCATTCTTGATAACTTGTGAATCATGAAACACGAAGGAAAATTATCAAGAATGACATAACACCACTTCCGATGATACGGTAGAAAGAATTGCACTCCGGATTGCAAGATGAAGAATGCTTGAGCTCCTTTGAAAAGAATCTTGATGAACACTTCGAGAAGGAATGAAATCCTTTATGAAACATCATGTAGAGCCTCCATGAAGAACTCCAGTAACAAAATGATAGTCAAAGGGAAGGAAAGAGAAGTTGAAAACACAAGGTGAAGCCTTGCGATGATTTGGATGGAGCTTCGTGGTGATATAATTGCGAGAGCTTGGATCTCCGGGAAAACAAAAGATGAAACAATTGAATATCGAGAACTTGATGAGCCTCCGGAATAAAGAATTAATCATTTGGGTGAATCAAGAATAAGAATTATGTTATTGCTCATCCTTCACCAATTTAAATTGATGACAAGCAACAGATTTGGCATACTACTTATTCTCGTAGAAAGGATTAAGATAGATATAGCACAAACCTGAGAAGGTCTTCAACGAACCACCGGTATGATTGAAGCAACGAATAAATTGATATGATAACAGGGGAAGAGAATCCTGGAAGAGCCACCCTAAGAATAGAACAACGAATGAAGTAAAAGGATGAATCGCCGGTAAGGATTGGCAAATGAACGAACATGCTTGAGCGAATTTAGATCCATGAGAACGAAGAAATCACGAGCTGATTAGAGATCACTTGAACGAAGCACCAGTAAGATTGGAGAATGATAACTGAAAGCTGACATGAATAATTATGAGATGACGGGCTCCGGAGAAACAAACTGAGAAGACTCTTGAATTGCTCCGGATAGATGAAAAGAATTCTCACAATCAAAACAATTATGAGAGGATGGCCTCGAACTAGAACCACGAATCTCTGAGAGAACGGATAAGATATGGAGGTTAAACTCTTTTTCGGTCTTCAAATGTTGAGAAAGACGACGAGAAACACCATCAAGAATTGTTGGGACACTCCAGAAGAATCAAAAGCGAAGAGGTTGAGCCAACGATGAAAAGATTTTTACAGATCTTGGAGAAGAGATTTGACTAATGATGAATCATTCTTACGTCAAACTTTGAAATGAATTTGAGAATAACTCCGGGAAAGGAAAAGAGTCAGGTAAGATCCTGGAAAAAGACCTGTGGGTTAGGTCCCACTGAAAAGATACACCGTTGAACAATTTAAAAGAGAGAATGCACCGATTGAATTAAATGGCTTGAATGAGATAACATCCTCGAGATAGGTTGAATGGATCTTAAATGATTAGACGAGCCTTTTGAGATATCTTGAGCACTCCGGAACAAATGAATAGCGAGAAATGAATGAATATGAGGAGCACCGGCATGAGAAGGTATTTAAACAAGGAAAGGATATGATCAACAAAGCTAGACTTGAATCCACCGGAGAAGAAAATGATTGAAGAGTGACGAAATTGAAGAGCATCTTCATGTGAAACACCGGGTAAGAACATTGAAAGAAAAGAATGAAGAAACTTCACAAGAATAAAAGGATACTTGATTAAGACATCGGATTCCTTAAAAAAAAAGGGGGGGGGGGGGGGGGAAAACAAAGACAATTTGGAGACGGATGAAACAAACACCGTTGAGAAGAACTGATAATTGATCATGCTGACATTGAAATGATCGAATCCACTTGAAGAGAAACACGCCGGTTGAAAAGGATTGACATGACCATCTCAATTATCATGAAGAATTGGTATTCACATAGAAGTATGAGAACACCATTTAGGAAAGGTACGGAGTCAACACTTGATCTCGAAGCAACTCGAATACCACAACTCAAAACAAAAACAAAGGATTGGCTTGTAGAATAAGCCGGAACAAACATATGATAGAGATTTCGTCCGAAGTTTTCGTGGTGGGGCCTACACGGGCTCGATCGTACAACACCATCATGTACAAGGCAGTGCACATGACATACGAAGCGTCCCCGAGTCAGCATAGCCAAGGACTCTTTAAGACACAACGAGACCACTGTAAAACCAACCGTGGATAGGCAGACCACTAGACGTCGAACCCAAATTTCATATCATACATCTGTCAGAAAGATGTCCTAAGAGCTACTTGAATTCCCACTTATAAACTCCCGAAATTTTCCGGTTATGCAATCAGGTGTTGGGGATACAGGGGAAGCATAATATCTCACCCAAAACTAGCAAATCCTACATCCAGCTGTATCCATCCTTCAACACATAACCAAGAAACCTTCGGAAATCATTTACCTCAACCTTCCAAAAGCATCCGTTATACAAGTTATGGCAATACTCTCGAACTACCGCCCCAGTACTGGGTGGTGTCGAGGTTATCTCACCAACAACTGCATAAAAGAGATTTTCGATGTCGGCGAAACTCAGGTATTCCAAAACTGCAACGATAAAATTGTGACGACAACACCTCGGAGCTCAACTCCCCGGGACACTGCCACAACCCCTAAATGTCAGGAGGCACCAAGAACAATGTTCTCATCACAAAACCATCAGAACGATTCCAAGATACCCGCATGATCCTAAATATTTTTAGTGAAATTTGAGAAGAGAAAAGTCAAAACTCTACATCAGGATGCCTCACCAGAGCGACGAAGGGACTGAGGAGTAAAAAGAATCCTACTCTCTGATATATATAATCCTAAAAGACTCAAAACATTTTTCTAGACTCAACAACGCCAGCGATTCGATCAAGCAGGGGGCTCCTAAGGTCGGGGAAGGCTCTGATTACCAACTTGTAACGCCCTCGATGCGGCTATATCTCCCACGTGTCGAAGCACGACTTAGAGGCATAACCGCATTGAAAGCAATGTCGCAAGTGAGGTAATCTTCACAACAACCCATGTAATACAATAAGGGGAAAAGGTACATAGTTGGCTTACAATCGCCACTTCACAGAAATCATGAATAAAGCATTACATCATCCAGATACACACAAGGTCCGACTACGGAACCCAAAATAAAAGAAGACTACCCCAAATGCTACACATATCCCCGATCGTCCCAACTGGGCTCCACTACTGATCAACTGGAAACGGAACAACATAACAAACACGATCTTCATCGAGCTCCTCCTTGAGCTTGGTTGCGTGATCTGCACGGTTCAACGGCACCTACAAGCTGGTTTTGGAAGTATCTGTGAGTCACGGGGACTCAGCAATCTCACACCCTCGCGATCAAGACTATTTAAGCTTATAGGTAGGGTAAAAGGTATGAGGTGGAGCTGCAGCAAGTGACTAGCATATATGGTGGCTACCATACGCAAATGAGAGCGAGAAGAGAAGGCAAAGCACGTTCGAGAAACTATGATCAAGAAGTGATCCTAGAACAACCTACGTCAAGCATAACTCCAACACCGTGTTCACTTCACGGACTCCGCCGAGAAGAGACCATCACGGCTACACATGCAGTTGACGCATTTTAATTAATATAGGCTTTAGGTTTTCTACAACCGGACAATAACAAATTCCCATCTGCCCATAACCGCGGGCACGGCTTTCGAAAGTTCAAATCCCTGCAGGGGAGTCCCAACTTAGCCCATCACAAGCTCTCACGGTCAACAAAGGATATTCCTTCTCCCAACACAATCCGATCAGGCTTGGCATCCCAGTTACAAGACATCCTCGACAATGGTAAAACAAGTCCAGCAAAGCCACCCGGATGTGCCGACAAATCCCGATAGGAGCTGCACATATCTCGTTCTCAGGGCACACCGGATAGGTCAAGCTACGAGTAAAACCAGCCCTCGAGTTTCCCCGAGGTGGCCCCGCAAACTGCCCGTTTCGGACCAACACTTAGAGAAGCACTGGCCTGGGGGGGTTAAAATAAAGATGACCCTTGAGTCTGCAGAACCCAAGGGAAGGTGGTAGGTTGTTAGTGCAAATGGTAAAACCAAGGTTGGGCCTTGCTGGAGGAGTTTTATTCAAGACGAACTGTCAAGGGGTTCCCATTATAACCCAACCGTGTAAGGAACGCAAAATCCGGGAACATAACACCGATATGACGGAAACTAGGGCGGCAAGAGTGGAACAAAACACCAGGCATAAGGCCGAGCCTTCCACCCTTTACCAAGTATATAGATGCATTAATTAAATAAGAGATATTGTGATATCCCAACAAAATATCCATGTTCCAACAAGGAACAAACTCCAATCTTCACCTGCAACTAACAACGCTATAAGAGGGGCTGAGCAAAGCGGTAACATAGCCAAACAACGGTTTGCTAGGACAAGGTGGGTTAGAGGCTTGGCTCAACAATATGGGAGGCATGATAAGCAAGTGGTAGGTATCGCGGCATAGGCATAGCAAAAGAGCGAGCAACTAGCAAGCAAAGATAGAAGTGATTTCAAGGGTATGGTTATCTTGCCTGAGATCCCGCAAGGAAGAAGAACGAGTCCATGAAGAAGACAAACTGACGTAGTCGAACGGTCCTCACAAACGTGACGTTATCGGAACCAACCCGAAGAAGCAACACCGGAAAGAAGCACACAACATAGTAAAACAACCATCACATAAACATGGCATGATGCACAACAAGTGTGATGCATGTCCGGTTTAATGAAGCATGGCATGGCAAAGTGCACAAACAATCCTACAAATTAAGTGGAGCTCATTATGCAACGAAGTTGCATATTGAAGAAAACACCACATGACTTATTTAGTTCTCTCTCGTTTATGTACCCAACAAGATTAAATGTTGTTAGCATGGCAAGAGGTGAAGCATAAAGAAACTATCTATCTAGGCAAGTTTAAATGAGGCCAGAAATAACAAACAACAATTCCGGTAAAGCCCCATATGCATATTTTAAGGTTTGGTACTGTTCTGCCCTAAACCATATTTTAAAGTTATTAAACATGCAAGATGATGCCACCATGTTAAACTAGGCAAAATTCTACCCCATTTACATATAATGTTTATTAAATTTGGAGCTACGGTTAATTAGTTATGAATTAAATCATTTTAGCAAGTTATTTAAGCAAATTTAAACAAACAACATTTTAAACATTTTAAACATAGATGAAAGTGGCAAATTATTAATCTACACAAAATTCTAAGCAAGTTTCATATATAACTTCTTTTAATCCGATGCACGGTTTGTGAGATATTAAATGCATGAACATGAGGGTCTTTTCTGCAAAACTGACGTTCTCTGGGAAAAATAGGAAAACGTTCTATGTAAAAAAACAGGATACATGCCGGATCTGGTTGGCCCATCAGTGCACAGGAGGGGCTGGGGGGTCTCTCACCATGGGCCTCGGCCCAGCTAGTGGAGAGGTAGGCCGGATCTGGGCTTGGAGGCTGCTGGCCCAGGCGTTGTCGTGGTCAACGTGTGCCAGCGGATCGAGCGGGCGCCTCGTCCTGGAAGCAGAGGACGCAGGCGGCGGGAGCGAAGACAGCGAACTTGTCACGCGAAGAACCCAGGCGGACGCAGGAGGTCTCCGGCGAGGTTAGCAGGGCGAGGACGACGGTGACCAGACGCGGGAGCGGGCGAGGGAAGCAGCTGGGTTGGGATCCGGCGGCCGGCGCCTTGTTGTGAAGCAGAGGAAGCCATGGGCTTGGTTCTCTAGCGATGCGGCGGCGACGGGGAGGTAGCAGCGGAGGGCGACGGGGTCCTGACGAGGACGGAGTTCTCCGGCGACGACGAACTATAGGAGGCGGCCTTGATACAGGGGAGAGGTGGAGGCGTGGATTCGATGAGGCGGTGGAGTTCCTTCGGCGGCCATGGCTTCTGGCGTGCTCCCTGTTGCAGCAGTACAGAGAGAAAGAGAGAGATGTGAGAGGAGGGAGTGGAATTTCAGGGAGGTAGAGAAGATCGAGGAAGAGTGACAGGAGGCGAGGCGACCTGAACGTGGCCTTCGCCGGCGGCAGCGGGGTGCTAGTGGAGATCGGGCATCGGGCGAGACAGGGAGGAGGAGAAAAAGGACGCGGGGCATGGCACTGGTGGATCGCGGTGGATCCCGATGGGGATTTGGGAGATAAGTGCGGCGGCGGCGGCAGGGACAAGTGCCTAGAAGTTAGGGTTTGGTCTAGATTTAGACTAGAGAGTATATATATAAAGAAAGAGGGAGACATTTAGGGGCTAATCCGTCCCTCCAAATAAATCGAGCGGTCGAGAAAAATAGACTAGGAAGTCCAATTAACAAAACGGAGACATTTTGCAGATGTTTGGGGATGATCCGGACACAACGGTGGCGACAGTCCGGGTCGGGTCCGGGACAGCTTTTCGGATGCGTGCGCGAGGGGTCGGTTGGAACTTGTGGGCTGTGCAGAAGGGCTCAAGCTGAGAGAAGAGAAGAGAGAGAGGCCCGGCGACTGTTTTCGGAGACCGAAAACGTCCGACGATAGACCGACTCTAATGTCGCTATAGTTATCCGTTGGGGCGTCAAATGAACTCCGAATGCGATGAAACTTGGCATGCGTCCTACCTACACTATAGTAAGACCGCACGCCAACTCTCAACCCAATCCGAGAACATTTTCCGGGCACTTATAAAATACTATTTCGGACATGCCGCGGGCGCGTGCAAGTGTGTCTGAGCTTAGAACGGACAACGGAAGGAACTGGGAGAACCCGGGCGAATGCAAGTTTCAAAAACATGATGATGCAATGCACATGATGACATGACAAGATGTGACACGCAAGCAAATGACATGGCAACGACAGCGAATAACTAGAAGACGCCTGGCGCAACGGTCTCGGGGCGTCACACTATCACAGATCCGAAGGCAAGATATTCTTTGCTAAGAATGGATCCTTTCTAGAGAAGGAGTTTCTCTCGAAAGAAGTGAGTGCGAGGAAAGTAGAACTTGATGAGGTAACTGTACCTGCTCCCTTATTAGAAAGTAGTTCATCACAGAAACCGGTTTCTGTGACACCTACACCAATTAGTGAGGAAGTTAATGATGATGATCATGGAACTTCAGATCAAGTTACTACTGAACCTCATAGATCAACCAGAGTAAGATCCGCACCAGAGTGGTACGGTAATCCTGTTCTGGAAGTCATGCTACTAGATCATGATGAACCTACGAACTATGAAGAAGCGATGGTGAGCCCAGATTCCGCAAAATGGCTTGAGGCCATGAAATCTGAGATGGGATCCATGTATCAAAGTATGGACTTTGGTTGACTTGCCCGATGATCGGCAAGCAATTGAGAATAAATGGATCTTCAAGAAGAAGACTGATGCTGACTATAATGTTACTGTCTACAAAGCTCGACTTGTTGTGAAAGGTTTTCGACAAGTTCAAGGGATTGACTACGATGAGACCTTCTCACCCGTAGCGATGCTTAAGTCTGTCTGTATCATGTTAGCAATTGCCGCGTTTTATGATTATGAAATATGGCAGATGGATGTCAAAACTGCATTCTTGAATGGATTTCTGGAAGAAGAGTTGTATATGATGCAACCGGAAGGTTTTGTCGATCCAAAGGGAGCTAACAAAGTGTGCAAGCTCCAGCGATCCATTTATGGACTGGTGCAAGCCTCTCGGAGTTGGAATAAACGCTTTGATAGTGTGATCAAAGCATTTGGTTTTATACAGACTTTTGGAGAAGCCTGTATTTACAAGAAAGTGAGTGGGAGCTTTGTAGCATTTCTGATATTATATGTGGATGACATATTGCTGATTGGAAATGATATAGAATTTCTGGATAGCATAAAGGGATACTTGAATAAGAGTTTTTCAATGAAAGACCTCGGTGAAGCTGCTTATATATTGGGCATTAAGATCTATAGAGATAGATCAAGACGCTTAATTGGACTTTCACAAAGTACATACCTCGACAAAGTTTTGAAGAAGTTCAAAATGGATCAAGCAAAGAAAGGGTTCTTGCCTGTGTTACAAGGTGTGAAGTTGAGTAAGACTCAATGCCCGACCACTGCAGGAGATAGAGAGAAAATGAAAGATCTTCCCTATGCTTCAACCATAGGCTCTATCATGTATGCAATGCTGTGTACCAGACCTGATGTGTGCCTTGTTATAAGTCTAGCAGGGAGGTACCAAAGTAATCCAGGAGTGGATCACTGGACAACGGTCAAGAACATCCTGAAGTACTTGAAAAGGACTAAGGATATGTTTCTCGTTTATGGAGGTGACAAAGAGCTCATCGTAAATGGTTACGTTGATGCAAGCTTTGACACTGATCCGGATGATTCTAAATCACAAACCGGATACGTGTTTACATTGAATGGTGGAGCTGTCAGTTGGTGCAGTTCTAAACAAAGCGTCGTGGCGGGATCTACGTGTGAAGAGGAGTACATAGCTGCTTCGGAAGCAGCAAATGAAGGAGTCTGGAAGAAGGAGTTCATATCCGATCTAGGTGTTATACCTAGTGCATCGGGTCCAATGAAAATCTTTTGTGACAATACTGGAGCAATTGCCTTAGCGAAGGAATCCAGATTTCACAAGAGAACCAAGCACATCAAGAGATGCTTCAATTCCATCCGGGATTTAGTCTAGGTGGGAGACATAGAAATTTTCAAGATACATACGGATATGAATGTTGCAGACCCTTTGACTAAGCCTCTTCCACGAGCAAAACATGATCAGCACCAAAGCTCCATGGGTGTTAGAATCATTACTATGTAATCTAGATTACTGACTCTAGTGCAAGTGGGAGAATGAAGGAAATATGCCCTAGAGGCAATAATAAATTATTATTTATTTCCTTATATCATGATAAATGTTCACTATTCATGCTAGAATTGTATTAACCGGAAACATAATACATGTGTGAATATATAGACAAACAGAGTGTCACTAGTATGCCTCTACTTGACTAGCTCATTAATCGAAGATGGTTATGTTTCCTAACCATAGACATGAGTTGTCATTTGATTAACGAGATCATATCATTAGGAGAATGATATGATTGACATGACCCATTCCGTTAGCTTAGCACACGACCGTTTAGTATGTTGCTATTGCTTTCCTCATGAATTATACATGTTCCTATGACTATGAGATTATGCAACTCCCGTATACCGGAGGAACACTTTGTGTGCTACCAAACGTCACAACGTAACTGGGTGATTATAAAGGTGCTCTACAGGTGTCTCCGAAGGTACTTGTTGGGTTGGCGTATTTCGAGATTAGGATTTGTCACTCCGATTGTCGGAGAGGTATCTCTGGGCCCTCTCGGTAATGCACATCACTTAAGCCTTGCAAGCATTGCAACTAATGAGTTAGTTGCAGGATGATGTATTACAGAACGAGTAAAGAGACTTGCCGGTAACGAGATTGAACTAGGTATTGAGATACCGACGATCGAATCTCGGGCAATTAACATACCGATGACAAAGGGAACAACGTATGTTGTTATGCGGTCTGATCGATAAAGATCTTCGTAGAATATGTAGGAGCCAATATGAGCATCCAGGTTCCGCTATTGGTTATTGACTGGAGACGTGTCTCGGTCATGTCTACATAGTTCTCGAACACGTAGGGTCCGCACGCTTAACGTTACGATGACAATTTTATCATGAGTTTATGTGTATTGATGTACCGAAGGTTGTTTGGAGTCCGGGATGTGATCACGGACATGAAGAGGAGTCTCAAAATGGTCGAGACATGAAGATTGATATATTGGAAGCCTATGTTTGGATATCAGAAGTGTTCCGAGTGAAATAGTGATTTTATCGGAGTACCGGAGGGGTTACCGGAACCCCCCGGAGGCTATTGGGCCTTATGGCCCCATGTGGAGGAAGAGGAGAGGCGGCCAAGGGGCAGCCGCGCGCCCGTCCCCCCCCTCCCCCCAAGTCCGAATTGGACAAGGAGGGGGGCGGCGCCCCCCCTTTCCTTTCCCCTCTCTCCTCCCCCCCAAGTCCTAATCCAACTAGGAAAAAGGAGGGGAGTCCTACTCCCGGTGGGAGTAGGACTCCTCCGGCGCGCCTCCTCCTATGGCCGGCCGCACCCCCTTGCTCCTTTATATATGGGGGCAGGGGGGCACCCCAGAGACACAACAATTGATCATTGATCTCTTAGCCGTGTGCGGTGCCCCCCTCCACCATAGTACACCTCGATAATACTGTAGCGGTGCTTAGGCGAAGCCCTGCGTCGGTAGAACATCAACATCGTCACCACGCCGTCATGCTGACGAAACACTCCCTCAATACTCGGCTGGATCGGACTTCGAGGGACGTCATCGAGCTGAATGTGTGCTGAACTCGGAGGTGTCGTACGTTCGGTACTTGATCGGTCGGATCATGAAGACGTACGACTACATCAACCGTGTTGTGCTAACGCTTCCGCTTTCGGTCTACGGGGGTACGTGGACTACACTCTCCCCTCTCGTTGCTATGCATCACCATGATCTTGCGTGTGCGTAGGAATTTTTTTGAAATTACTACATTCCCCAACATTACCTAGAACAAGTATAAAACTAGAAGTACTTCGGAGGTGTAACGGGATAGGTTTGCAAGAATATAAAGAGCATGTAAATAAAAACTAGGGGCTGTTTAGATAAAGACACAATAAAGTTAGTATAGCGAGTGTGGAAAAGTGGTGGTAGGAGTTGCGAAATTGTCCCTAAGCAATTGACTACTTTACTAGACCGATAGCAAGTTTTATGTGGGAGGGGCCACCGCTAGCATGTCATCCCTGACTTGGAATTCTATGCACTTATGATTGGAACTATTAGCAAGCATCCGCAACTACTAACGTTCGTTAAGGTAAAACCCAACCATATCATTAAGATATATTGGTCCCCCTTCAATCCTGTATGCATCAATTTCTATGCTAGGTTGAAGCTTCTGTCACTCTTGCCCTCCAATACATAGTCCTATCAACATACAACTAACCCTATGGTGTGGTCCACGCGCGCGCTCATATGATGGGCACTGCTACCTCTTGAGCACTGCGTTGGTTTTCCCTTGAAGAGGAAAGGGTGATGCAACAAAGTAGCGTAAGTATTTCCCTCAGTTTCTGAGAACCAAGGTATCAATCCAGTAGGAGACTACACGCAAGTCCCTCGTACCTACACAAACAAATAAGAACCTCGCAACCAATGCGATAAAGGGGTTGTCAATCCCTTATGGTCACTTACGAGAGTGAGATCTGATAGAGATAATAATGATAAGATTAATATTTTTGGTATTTTTATGATATAGATTGAAAGTAAAGATTGCAAAATAAACGGTGCTAGAAATAACTTGTTTACGGGAGATTAATATAATGGAGAATAGACCTTGGGGCCATAGGTTTCACTAGTGGCTTCTCTCAAGATAGCATAAGTATTACGGTGGGTGAACAAATTACTGCCGAGCAATTGATAGAAAAGCGAATAATTATGAGAATATCTAGGCATGATCATGTATATAGGCATCATGTCCGTACCAAGTAGACCGACTCCTGCCTGCATCTACTACTATTACTCCACACATCGACCGCTATCCAGCATGCATCTAGAGTATTAAGTTCATAAGAACAGAGTAACACATTAGGTAAGATGACGTGATGTAGAGGGATAAGCTCAAGCAATATGATATAAACCCCACCTTTTTACCCTCGATGGCAACAATACAATATGTCTCATTTCCCTTTCTATCACCGGGATCAAGCACCGCAAGATTGAACCCAAAGCTAAGGACTTCTTCCATTGCAAGAAAGATCAATCTAGTAGGCCAAACCAAACTGATAATTGAAGATACTTGCAAAGATAACCAATCATACATAAAAGATTTCAGAGAAGAATCAAATATTGTTCATAGGTAGACTTGATCATAAACCCACAATTCATCGGATCTCGACAAACACACCGCAAAAAGAGTTACATCGAATAGATCTCCAAGAAGATCGAGGAGAACTTTGTATTGAGATTCAAAGAGAGAGAGAAGCCATCTAGCTAATAGCTATGGACCCAAAAGTCTGAAGTAAACTACTCACACATCATCGGAGGGGCCATGGAGTTGATGTAGAGGCCCTCCGTGATCGATGCCCCCTCCGGCGGAGCTCCGGAAAAGGCCCCAAGATGGGATCTCTTGGGTACAGAAGGTTGCGACGGTGGAAATAGGGTTTCGTGGTGCTCCTGGATGTTTTCGGGGTATATGAATATATATAGGAGGAAGTGTTGGGGAACGTAGTAATTTCAAAAAAATTCCTAGGCACAGGCAAGACCATGCTGATGCATAGCAACGAGAGGGGAGAGTGTGTCCACGTACCATCGTAGACCGAAAACAGAAGCGTTAGCACAACGCCGTTGATGTAGTCATATGTCTTCATGATCCGACCGATCAAGTACCGAACGTACGGCACCTCCGAGTTCTGCACATGTTCAACTCGATGACGTCCCTCGAACTCCGATCCAGCCGAGCTTTGAGGGAGAGTTCCGTCAGCACGACGGCATGGTGACGATGTCGATGTTCTACCGTCGCAGGGCTTCGCCTAAGCACCGCTATGATATTATTGAGGTGGACTATGGTGGAGAGGGGTACCACACACGGCTAAAAGATACAAGAGATCAATTGTTGTGTCTATGGGGTGCCCCTCTCCTTCGTATATAAAGGAGGGGAGGAGAGGGCCGACCAAGGGGGAAGGCGCGCCCAAGGGGGGAGTCCTACTCCCACCGGGAGTAGGACTCCTCCTTTTCCTATTTGGAGAGGGAGAGGGCAGGAAGAGGAAGGAGGGAGGAAGGAAATGGGGGGTCGGCCCCCCTCTCAATTCGGATTGGGCTTGGGGGGCGCCCCCTCCCTTGCTCCTTTCCCTTCCTTTCCACTAAATCCCATTATGGCCCATATACCTCCCGGGGGTTCCGATAACCTCCCGGTGCTCCGGTATTATCCCTGTCTCACCCGGACCATTCCGGTATCCAAATATAGTCGTCCAATATATCGATATTTACGTCTCGAACATTTCAAGACTCCTCGTCATGTCCGTGATCACATCCGGGACTCCGAACTACCTTCGGTACATCAAAAACCATAAACTCATAATATAACTGTCATCGAACTTTAAGCGTGCAGACCCTACGGGTTCGAGAACTATGTAGACATGAACGAGACACATCTCCAGTTAATAACCAATAGCGGAACCTAGATGCTCATATTGGATCCTACACATTCTACGAAGATCTTTGTCGGTCAAACCGCATAACAACATACGTTGTTCCCTTTGTCATCGGTATGTTACTTGCTCGAGATTCGATCGTCGCTATCTCAATACCTAGTTCAATATCGGTACCGGCAAGTCTCTTTACTTGTTCCGTAACACATCATCCCGCAACTAACTCATCAGTTGCAATGCTTGCAAGGCTTAAGTGATGTGCATTACCGAGTGGGCCCAGAGATACCTCTCCCCAGTGGGTGCGACAAGGAGCACACCAGCACCGGCACCTTGCAGCGAGAAACCCCATCAAAGTACATAATCCCGTCACGGCTCGTTTCCTTGCCGGGGAGAGTGATCTCTTGAACTTCTTCGTCAAGCATTGTGGTCCATTCTACAATGAACTCCGCCAAGGCTCTGCTATGAATTGTCAGGTGCTTTCAAACCTGAGACCTAAGCTTGACAGTTCCAACGCCCACTCCACAGTCCTTCCAGTTGCATCTAGGTTGTGCAAGATCTGTTGCAATGGGAAGCGAGCGACGATGATGATCTCATGTGCCTGAACATAGTGGCACAACTTCCTCGAGGTCATAAGGAGGTCGAAGAGAAACTTCTGCAAACCAGAGTATCTTGATCTAGTCCCCTGCAAGAGGGAGCTAACAAAATAAACCTGGTGTTGCACCATCTTCTTCTTCTGTGTCACTTCATTTGCTTGCGCAGATCCCGCCTTTTCGGCACCAGATTCTGCCGGGGGCCTTGCCTTGTTGGCACCAGAATCTGCCGGGGGCCTTGCCTTGCCGGCACCAGACCCTGCCAGGGAGAGCTCCGGCTCGTCATCCAACGGTCTTGCCACTGCCGCAGCTTCTTCACCAACTTCCCTCTGCGCCACTAGCGCAACACTAACCACTTGATTCGTTGCCGCTAGATATAGCAGCAACGGTTCTTGCGGTTTAGGTGCGACTAGTGTTGGCATAGAGGAGAGGTACCTCTTCAAATCTTGCAGCGCTGCCTCCGCTCCGGAGTCCATTTCATTGGACCTGCCCTTTTTCAAGATCTTGACAAAGGGCAAGGTGCGCTCAGAAGATTTGGAGATGAACCTACTTAAAGTAGCAACGCAGCCAGCAAGCCGATGCACATCTTTGACTCGTCTTGGTGCTTCAATCTGCTCAGTCGCCTTGATCTTGTCGGGGTTCACTTCGATCCCACGCAGAGACACAAAGAACCCGAGAAGCTTGGTGGATGGAACACCAAACACACACTTCTCAGGGTTGATCTTGAGATTGATCTTGCACAAATTTGCAAATGTTTCTTCTAAATCTTACACGAGTGTTGCCCTGTCCTTGGTTTTGACCACTATGTCATCCATATATGCTTCCATATTTCTATGTAGCTGGGGCTCAAAACCGATCTGGACTGCTCTGGCAAACGTTGAACTAACGCTTTTCAACCCAAAAGGCATTCATATAAAATAACATGTACCACATAGGGTGATAAACGCGGTCTTTTCTTCATCTTCCTTCGTCATGAAGATTTGATGGTACCTTGAGCAGGCATCAAGCAACGATAGCAAGTCGCACCCAGCGGTGGAGTCCACGATCTGGAAGATGTGTGGCAAGGGGAAAGGATCCTTTGGACATGCTTTATTAATATATGTATATTCAATGCACAGCCTCCATTTTCCATTTGTCTTGTGCACCATGATCGGATTGACCAACCACATTGGGTGGAGCACTCCTCTGACCAATCCTACCGCTTCCAACTTCCTAATCTCTTCGGTGATAAACTCTTGTTGCTCCAAAGCTTGCTTCCTGACCTTCTGCTTGACGGGCCGCGCATGAGGAAAAACATCAAGAAGGTGCTCAATCACCTCCCTAGGAACACCAGGGATGTCAGATGCTTTCCATGCAGACACATTGACACTCGCCCGCAGGAAACCGATGAGCGCGCTTTCCTATTTGCTGTTGAGGGTGGAGCTTATAGTGAAATCTCCGCCCGTGCCGTCCTCCTTGACAGGCACCTTCTTGGTTTCTGGTGAGGCCGCCTTGGATTTCTTACTCTTGCCGGTTGAGCTCTCTGGCACTTCCTCGACGGGAACGCAACACTTTGAGGAGCCGCGCTTGCCGGAGTGGGTGCAAGAGGTCTTGCCTGTCTTCTTCCCTCCGGGAGCTCCAGTGGCAAGAGTAGGTGCCTTTGGTGGCAGGTGCTACAACTGCCTCCCGGTAGAGTTGATCGGCGCAAATAAGCGCATCTTTCTTGTCGGAGTTGACAGCGATGATGCTCATCGGGACGGGCATCTTCAGCGTGTTGGAGGTGTAGTGTGACGCCGCTTAAACTTGGCCAGTGTTGGACGGCCAAGGATCCCGTTATATGGCAATGGGATCTTGGCAGCATCAACACGACCTTCTCCGTCCTGTAGTTCAGCTCACCACCAAATGTAACTGGTAGTGTGATCTTACCCTTCAGCTGGCTTCTTCCCAGGTTGATCCCTTGAAACGTGCCCGTCTCTTCGAGATCTCCATTAGGAATTTGTACCTCTTGATCACTTTGGGCGAGATGAAGTTCAGACCGTCCCCACCGTCAACTAACATTTTCATCACCTTGAGGTTGCGAATCATTGGCGAAACCAACAATGGCAAACACCCGACCGCGGTTGTGCAATCAAGGTGATCCTCGGCGTAAAAAATGATAGGTGTGTGGGACCATTTCAGTGGCTTTTGGGCATCGATCGACGGCTCTGTCGCATTAATCTCGCGCGCTCACTGTTTAAGTTGGCGGTGAGAAGAATGTAACGAGGCGCCACCATCAATGCACATGGCCTCTGTAGCTTTTTGGAACTCATGCTCACTAGACTCGTCATCCTCTTCGTGATCACCATCTCCCTCTTTCTTGTCATGGCCTCGAGAAGGCCTCTCTCGTTTCTTGTCCTTGCCGCGGCGGCCTCCTCGGCCACCATGCTTCTTGCCGGACCCCTCAGCACCATCATGGACCTTCTCCTTGTCTCGCCTTTCATACTCAGCTTTCTGCCTTTCTACAAGCTGCTCAACTTGCCAGTAGTTTTGGAGGTCATGGCCCTTGGTGCGATGGATCTTGCAATATTGTTTGTCGGAGCCCTCTGGCTTGTCTGCAGCCACCAATGCCTGGCAGGCGGTGCACCCGGCAACCTCCTTGCCGGGGTCATCAACCTTGGCCTTCTTGGCGGTGTCGGGGTTGCCGGATTCCTCGATGGCAAGAACGGTTTTACCCTTGCGCTTCCTGTTGCGCCATCGGTCCTTCTTTGCTGGGGCGACGACATCTTCGTCTCCGGAGTCACTTCCCGCGCTGGTATCTTTGCCGGGATATTTCCTTCCTTCTTCAGCCCGAGCACATCTATGGGCCAAAACATAAAGCTCGGCAACATCCCTAACCTTTTTCATCGCTAGCTCCTCACGCATCTTGCGATTGCGCACATTCTGATGGGACACACTGATGACAGTGGCATGATGAACATCTGGGATGTTCTACTGCACACAGCTAAATTTCTATATGTACTTGCGCAAGGATTCACCATTCTTTTGAGGAATGAGATGTAAATCACTTGCCTGGCCAAGAGCTTGGTGGCCTCCGGTAAAGGCACCAACAAACTCGTGGCACAGATCCGACCAAGAAGAGATGGAATCTACTGGTAGGTGCATCAACCACGACCTGACGTTGGGCTTGAGCACCAACGGGAAGTAGTTGGTGAGCACCTTGCCGTCTCGAGCCCCGGCAGCCTGCATCGCAATGGTGTAGACACTTAGGAACTCAGACGGATGTGTCTTGCCATCGTATTTCTCCGAGACCTCTGGTTTGAACATGCGGGAAGTGGGCCATTGGAACCGCCGTAGCTCATGGGTGAAAGCTGGACAACCCACCTCGTAAGGCAAGTCACCAGAATCCCCCGGTGCAGGCTTGTCTACAGTAGGCCCTGCGCGCCTATCAGATTGATGGCGCGCTTCCCACCGCCACTCGATGGTAGTTCGAGTGTCTTCTTTGACCCGTTCCCGAAGAACTTGATGTTGATCATGGCGAGATCGTGGATCGGACGATGTCGTGGATCCATCATCGCGGGCATCAGCCCGTCGAGCTGGCGACCGTTGTTGTCGCAGTGGAGGAGAGTGCATCGTGGTCGCAGCGCCTCCGTTCCTTCCGCCATCGGCACGCTCCGGCTCGGTAGACTGGCGCCGCGAAGGCCCTGCCTCCTGGTGCCCATATTTATTGGCAAAACCAATAAGGCTCTGGATAGCAGCTCTCCATTCCTCTTGCTTCTCCACAGCGGGAGGGAAGTCCAGGAGTAGCTGCGCTCGCGCCAACGCTTCGGCTGGCGTAGGTGGCAGCGACAGACGCGAAGAATGGGAGGTGCTCGGACTTCTAACCACGTTAGAAGGAGCCCCATCACGGTTTCAAGGCCGCGCGCCATTTCCACCAGCATCTTGGCATGCATGCAGGCCCTGCGCATCTCGAGAATGATGCCGAGGGTCCTTTCCATGGGGACGCTCGGGGTCACTAACGTCGCGACGTTGCTCGTCGCGCACGACTTGAGAAGACCGCGGTGCATGCGCCGACGGGGGCGTCTTGGAGGTTGCCTTCCCACCCTTGGAGGTCGTCGCGGCGCCCGTAGGCAGCACAGCCCCGTCCTTGGATCCAACGGTGCACGGGTCGTCATGGCGGCCGCGGACGATGCCGCTCGCCTGGCTTCGGTCACCAGAACGTCGTGGATGCTCAAGATCTTCACCTCCGCCAGTGTCTACCCCATCACCCGTCTGTGCTGGCACGGGTAGATCGGTCGGAGATGAACCGATCGCCATGATCGCCTTCTTCTTGGGAGACATGGTGATCAAAAACCTGACGCGCTAACTCCTAGATTAGGTTTGCACAACCTTGCCCGCTACCTGGTGCGCCAAATATGTCGGGAAAACAACACCTATGGGATCACGTGGATTCCATCTTCGGTTTGGCAGGGAAGATGGGTGCACAAAAAGCAGATCTAGCGATCAACACAAGGGATTTTTACCCAGGTTCGGGCCGCTTAGAAGCGTAAAACCCTAGTCCTGCTTTTAGTGTATTTGAGTGTTCTTGAGCTTCGGCTAGCTGCTTCGCATGCAAACTGGGCCAGAAAGTCCCAAAAAGTCCCTTCCTGCATCGCCTTGGGCCTCCTTTTATACCAAGAGGCTACCACAGTGGCGTACAGGCATACATGAGGTGTAAAGTAGCTATAGTGTACATGCTTATCATCGACGTCTTAGGACAACTGCATTAAATGCGCTGGTTACGTGCCCCTAACTTTATAGGGGACGAAAAGAGAGCCCGTCTTGTCCGCCGCCGCCTCACCCCGTCTTGACACGCACCCAGGATGACGAGGTATGCAATGCCAAGCTGACTGGCTAGCCGCTACGCTGGAGCGCTGGCCGGATCTTCACGAAGATCTGCATGCCACCACGCAGGTGCTTGCCTGGCTGGCAGGCTGGTTGCTATGCTAGAGCGATGACAGGGTGGCGGAACCTTGTCGTGCCCGAGTCTTGACGCGACCTTGCAAATGTCCTCGATAAGGATCTTCTGGCGGGGGGGGGGGGGTGCTACCTCTTGAGCACTGCTTTGGTTTTCCCTTGAAGAGGAAAGGGTGATGCAGTAAAGCAGCGTAAGTATTTCCCTCAGTTTTTGAGAACCAAGGTATCAATCCAGTAGGAGACCACGCGCGAGTCACCTCGTACCTACACAAACAAATAAGAACCTCGCAACCAACGCGATAAATTGGTTGTCAATCCCTTGACGGCCACTTGCAAGAGTGAGATCTAGTAGAGATGATAATAAGATAAATATTTTTTGTACTTTTATGATATAGATTGAAAGTAAAGATTGCAAAATAAAGTAGATTGGAAACTTATATGATGGAGAATAGACCCGTGGGCCATAGGTTTCACTAGTGTCTTCTCTCAAGATAGCATAAGTATTACGGTGGGTGAACAAATTACTGTCGAGCAATTGATAGAAAAGCGAATAATTATGAGAATATCTAGGCATGATCATGTATATAGGCATCACGTCCGAGACAAGTAGACCGAAACGATTCTGCATCTACTACTATTACTCCACACATCGACCGCTAACCAGCATGCATGTAGAGTATTAAGTTCATAAGAACATAGTAACGCCTTAAGCAAGATGACATGATGTAGAGGGATAAACTCATGCGATATGATGTAAACCCCATATTTTTATCCTCAATGGCAACAATACAATACGTGTCGTTTCCCTTTCTGTCACTTGGATCGAGCACCGCAAGATTGAACCCAAAGCTAAGCACTTCTCCCATTGCAAGAAAGATCAATCTAGTAGGCCAAATCAAACTGATAATTCGAAGAGACTTGCAAAGATAAACCAATCATACATAAAAGAATTCAGAGAAGATTCAAATATTGTTCATAGATAAACTTGATCATAAACCCACAATTCATCAGATCTCGACAAACACACCGCAAAAGAAGATTACATCGAATAGATCTCCAAGAGAATCAAGGAGAACTTTGTATTGAGATCCAAAGAGAGAGAGAGAGAGAAGAAGCCATCTAGCTACTAGCTATGGACCCGAAGGTCTGAGGTAAACTACTCACACATCATCGGAGGGGCCATGGAGTTGATGTAGAGGCCCTCCGTGATCAATGCCCCCTCCGGCGAAGCTCTGAAAAAGGCCCCAAGATGGGATCTCTTGGGTACAGAAGGTTGTGGTGGTGGAAATAGGGTTTCGTGGTGCTCCTGGATGTTTTTGGGGTATGTCAATGTATATAGGAGGAAGAAGTATGTCGGTGGAGCAATGAGGGGCCCACGAGGGTGGAGGGCGCGCCCGGGGGTGGGCGCGCCCCCTGCCTCGTGGCCGCCTGGTTGATTGCTTGACGTCCACTCCAAGTCCCCTGGATCACGTTTGTTCCAAAAATCACGCTCCCGAAGGTTTCATTCCGTTTGGAATCCATTTGATATTCCTTTTGGCGAAACTCTAAAATAGGCAAAAAACAACAATTTGGGATGGGCCTCCTGTTAATAGGTTAGTCCCAAAAATAATATAAAAGTGTAAAAATAAGCCCATTAACATCCAAAATAGATAATATAATAGCATGGAGCAATAAAAAATTATAGATACATTGGAGACATATCAGGGGGTTCGCAAGTGTCCCCGGCAAGAGCCTTGTTGGGAACTTTGCCTTCTGGTCTTCACAAAGATCTACATGCCACCACGCAGACGCCCTTGGGTCTTGATCTTGACATTGTCGATGGTGTCAGAGCTCTCAACCCAAAGGGTGATGGTCTTGCTGGTGCTTCGCAAACTATCCTGGCAAGGATCTTGCCAGGGCCTCGCTAGCCATACCGGCAAGAATCTTGCCGGGGGCCCAGCTTGTCTTCTGCTCTCTGATTACGGGCTCGGATGCCGCCTTGGTCGTCTTGTATTTCCTCCAGCTGCCCCTGTCTAGCCTTGTCGCGGGTATGGCTGCAACTGCCCGTGCACAAGTAAGGGGTACCAAAGGGCCCAAACTTTAGTACACCAACACCAGCCAACTCATCCAAAAGTCCGAACTGATGGAGGGAGTTCAATGCTCCCCCTCACATCTAGGCTATTTAAGTCCTTAGACGTGGGATCGATGTAGGCCGCAGAATCATTTTATTTAATACTGCATTGGCAGGGTCTTGAACTCAAGACCTCGTGGCTTTGACACTATATTGAATTCATGCTCCAACCAACTCATCCAAAAGTCCAAGCTGATGGAGGGAGGTGGGCAATATATTTCGACACACACTGGATGCAAATTTTGAATGCTTTAAACGGTAGTTACGGAGGAGAGGAGGAGGCCGGCCACAAGGGGTGCGCCAAGGAGAGGGGAGTCCTACTAGGACTCTAGTCCTAGTAGGATTCGCCCCCTTTTTTTCCTTCTATCGGAGGGGAGAAAGGGGAAGCAGAAGGAGTAGGAGAAGGAAAGGGAGGTGGCGCCCCCTTCCCTAGTCTAATTCGGCCTGGTCCCTTGTGGGGGGCGCACCAGCCCCTTGTGGGCTGGTTAGCCTCCCTCCTATGGCCCAAATGGCCCATACCTTTCCCCGGGGGTTTCGGTAACCCATCTGGTACTTCGGTATGTACCCGATACACTCTAGAACCCTTACGGTGTTGAATACTACCTTCCAATATAACAATATTTACCTCTTGACCATTTCGAGACTCCTCCTCATGTCCGTGATCTCATCCAGGACTCTGAACAAACTTCGGTCACCAAAACACATAACTCATAAATACAAATCGTCATCGAACGTTAAGCGTGAGGACCCTACGGGTTCGAGAACTATGTGGATATGACCGAGACACATCTCCGGTCAATAACGAATAGCAGAACCTGGATGCTCATATTGGTTCCTACATATTCTACAAAGATCTTTATCGGTCAGACCGCATAACAACATACGTTATTCCCTTTGTCATCGGTATGTTACTTGCCCGAGATTTGATCATCCATATCTTCATGCCTAGTTCAATATCGTTACTGGCAAGTCTATTTACTCGTTCCTTAATACATCATCCCATAACTAGCTCATTTGTCACATTGCTTGCAAGGCTTATAGTGATGTGCATTACCGAGAGGGCCCAGAGATACCTCTCCGATACTCGGAGTGACAAATCCTAATCATGATCTATGCCAACCCAACAAACACCTTCGGAGACACCTGTAGAGCATCTTTATAATCGCCCGGTTACGTTGTGACGTTTGATAGCACACAAGGTGTTCCTCTGGTATTCGGGAGTTGCATAATCTCATAGTCAGAGGAATATGTATAAGTCATGAAGAAAGGAATAACAATAAAACTTAACGATCATTATGCTAAGCTAACGGATGGCTGTTGTCCATAACATCATTCTCCTAATGATGTGATCCCGTTCATCAAATGACAACACATTTCTATGGTTAGGAAACTTAACCATCTTTGATTAACGAGCTAGTCTAGTAGAGGCTTACTAGGGACACTATGTTTTGTCTATGTATCCACACATGTATCAAGTTTTCGGTTAATACAATTCTAGCATGAATAATAAACATTTATCATGATATGAGGAAACATAAATAACAACTTTATTATTGCCTCTAGGGCATATTTCCTTCAGTCTCCCACTTGCACTAGAGTCAATAATATAGTTCACATCGCCATGTGATTTAACACCAATAGTTCACATCACCATGTGACCAACACCCAAAGGGTTTACTAGAGTCAATAATCTAGTTCACATCGCCATGTGATTAACACCCAAAGAGTACTAAGGTGCGATCATGTTTTGCTTTTGAGAGAATTTCAGTCAACGGGTCTGCCACATTCAGATCTGTATGTATTTTGCAAATTTCTATCTCTACAATGCTCTGCATGGAGCTACTCTATCTAATTGCTCCCACTTTTAATATGTATCCAGATTGAGACTCAGAGTCATCCAGCCAGTGTTAAAGCTTGCATCGATGTAACTCTTTACAATGAACTCTTTATCACCTCCATAACTGAGAAATATTTCCTTAGTCCTCTTAGGTAACTAAGGATAACTTTGACCGCTGTCCAGTGATCCACTCCTGGATCAATATCGTATCGCCTTCCAAACTCATGGCAAGGTACACAATAGGTTTGGTACACAACATAGCATACTTTATAGAACCTATGGCTGAGGCATAGGGAATGACTTTCATTCTCTTTCTATTTTTTGCGGTGGTCGTGTTTTGAGTCTTACTCAACTTTAGACCTTGCAATACAGGCAAGAACTCCTTCTTTGACTGTTCCATTTTTGAACTACTTCAAATCTTGTCAAGGTATGTACTCATTGAAAAATCTTATCAAGCGTCTTGATCTATCTCTATAGATCTTGATGCCCAACATGTAAGCAGCTTCACCGAGGTATTTCTTTGAAAAACTCCTTTCAAACACTCCTTTATGCTTTACAGAAAATTCTATGTCATTTCTGATCAACAATATGTCATTCACATATACTTATCAGAAAGGCTGTAGTGCTCCCACTCACTTTCTTGTAAATATAGGCTTCACCGCAAGTCTGTATAAAACGGTATTCTTTGATCAACTCATCAAAGCATATATTCCAACTCCGAGATGCTTGCACCATTCCATAGATGGATCACTGGAGCTTGCACATTTTGTTAGCACCTTTAGGATTGAAAAAAAAACTTCTGGTTGTATCATATACAACTCTTCTTTAATAAATCCATTAAGGAATGCAATTTTGACATCCATTTGCCAGATTTCATAAAATGTGGTAATTGCTAACATGATTCGGACAGACTTTAAGCATCGACACGAGTGAGAAAATCTCATCATAGTCAACACCTTGAACTTGTCAAAAACCTTTTTGACAAGTCGAGCTTTGTAGATAGTAACACTACTATCAGCGTCCGTCTTCCTCTTGAAGATCCATTTACTCTCAATGGCTTGCCGATCATTGGGCAAGTCCACAAAAGTCCTCACTTTGTTCTTATATATGGATCATATCTCAGATTTCATGGCCTCAAGCCATTTATCAGAATCTGGGCTCATCATAGCTTCCTCATAGTTCGTAGGTTCGTCATGGTCTAGTAACATGACTTCCAAAATAGGGTTACCATACCACTCTGGTGCAAAACATATTCTGGTTGACCTACGAGGTTCGGTAGTAACTTGATCTGAAGTTTCATGATCATCATCATTAACTTCCTCACTCATTGGTGTAGGCATCACTAGAACTGATTTCTATGATGAACTACTTTCTAATTCGGGAGAAGGTACACTTACCTCATCAAGTTCTACTTTCCTCCCACTCACTTCTTTCGAGAGAAACTCCTTCTCCAGAAAGGATCCATTCATAGCAACGAATATTTTGCCTTCGGATCTATGATAGAAGGTGTACCCAACAGTTTCCTTTGGGTGTCCTATGAAGACGCATTTGTCCGATTTGGGTTCGAGTTTATCAGGTTGAAGCTTTTTCACATAAGCATCGCAGCCCCAAACTTTAAGAAACGAAAGCTTTGGTTTCTTGCCAAACCATAGTTTATACGTTGTCATCTCAACTGATTTAGATGGTGCCCAATTTAAAGTGAATGCAGCTGTCTCTAATGCATAACCTCAAAACCATAGCGGTAAATCGGTAAGAGATATCATAGGTCGCACTATATCTAATAAATTACGGTTACCGCGTTCAGACACACCATTACGCTGTGTGTTCCATGTGGCATGAGTTGTGAAACTATTCCACATTGTTTCAAATGAAGACCAAACTCGTAACTCAAATATTCGCCTCCGCGATCAGATCGTAGAAACTTTATTTTCTTGTTATGATGATTTTCCACTTCACTCTGAAATTCTTTGAACTTTTCAAATGTTTCAGACTTATGTTTCATTAAGTGGATATACCTATATCTGCTCAAATCAACTGTGAAGGTTAGAAAATAATGATACCCGCCACGAGCCTCAACAATCATCGGACCGCATACATCGGTATGTATTATTTCCAATAAGCCAGTGGCTTGCCCATTGTTCCGGAGAATGGAGTCTTAGTCATCTTTCCCATGAGTCATGGTTCACAAGCATCAAATTATTCATAATCAAGTGATTCCAAAAGTCCATCCGCATGGAGTTTCTTCATGCGATTTACACCAGTATGACCTAAATGGCAGTGCCACAAATATGTTGCCCTATCATTATCAACTTTGCATCTTTTGGCTTCAATATTATGTGTATGTGTATAACCACAGTCGAGATTCCACAAACCATTCACATTTGGTGTATGACCATTGAAAGTTTGATTCATGTAAATAGAACAATAATTATTCTCCGACTTTAAATGAATAAGCATATTGCAATAAACATGATCCAATCATATTAATGCTCAACGCAAACACCAAATAACATTTATTTAGGTTCAACACTAATCCCGAAGGTAGAGGGAGTATGCGATGGTGATCTTATCAACCTTGGAACCACTTCCAACACACATCGTTGCCTCGCCCTCAACTAGTCTATGTTCATTTTGTAACTCATGTTTTGAGTTACTAATAATAGCAACTAAACTAGTATCAAATACCCTAGGGTTACTATGAACACTAGTAAAGTACACATCAATAACATGTATATCAAATATACCTTTCACTTTGCCATCCTTCTTATCCGCCAAATACTTGGGGCAGTTCCGCTTCCAGTGACCAGTCCCTTTGCAGTAGAAGCACTCAGTTTCAGGCTTAGTTCCAAACTTGGGCTTCCTCCCGGGAGTAGCAACTTGCTCGCTATTTAAACTAGTGGTCTTGTTAACCATCAACACTTGATGCTCCTTTTTGATTTCTACCTCCGCAGCCTTTAGCATTGCGAAGATCTCGGGAATTGTCTTTTCCATCCCTTGCATATTATAGTTCATCACGAAGTTCTAGTAACTTGGTGATAGTGACTAGAGAACTCTATCAATCACTATCTTATCTGCAAGATTAAGTCCCACTTGATTCAAGCGATTGTAGTACCAGACATTCTGAGCACATGCTCACTATTTGAGCTATTCTCCTCCATCTTGTAGGCAAAGTACTTGTCAGAGGTCTCATACCTCTTGACATGGGCATGAGTCTGAAATACCAATTTCAACTCTTGGAACATCTCATATGCTCTGTGGCATTCAAAACGTTTTTGAAGTCCCAGTTCTTAGCCATAAAGTATGGTGCACTAAACTATCAAGTAGTCATCATACCGAGCTTGTCAAACGTTCATAATGTCTGCATCTGCTCCTGCAATAGGTCTATCACCTAGCGGTGCATCAAGGACATAATTCTTCTATGTAGCAATGAGGATAATCCTCAGATCACGGATCCAATCCACATCATTGCTTCTATCATATTTCAAATTAGTTTTCTCTAGGAACATATCAAAAATAAAACAGGGAGCTATACACGAGCTATTGATCTACAACATAGATATGCAAATACTATCAGGACTAAGTTCATGATAAATTTAAGTTCAATTAATCATATTACTTAAGAACTCCCATTTAGATACACATCCCTCGAGTTATCTAAATGATCACGTGATCCATATCAACTAAACCATGTCCGATCATCACGTGAGTTGGAGTAGTTTTCAATGGTGAACATCTCTATGTTGATCATATCTACTATATGATTCACGTTCGACCTTTCGGTCTCAGTGTTCCGAGGCCATATCTGCATATGCTAGGCTCGTCAAGTTTAACCCAAGTATTTTGCACGTGCAAAACTGGCTTGCACCCGTTGTATGTGAACGTAGAGATTATCACACCCGATCATCACGTGGTGTCTTGGCAGGACGAATTGTAGCAGCAGTGCATACTCAGGGAGAACACTTATACCTTGAAATTTAGTGAGAGATCATCTTATAATTCTACCGCCATACTAAGCAAAATATGATGCATAAAAGATAAACATCACATGCAATCAAAATATGTGACATGATATGGCCATTATCATCTTGTGCCTTTGATCTCCATCTCCAAAGCACCGTCATGATCAGCATCATCACCGGCTTGACACCTTGATCTCCATCGTAGCATCGTTGTCATCTCACCAACTATTGCTTCTATGACTATCGCTACCGCTTAGTGATAAAGTAAAGCAATTACATGGCGAATGCATTTCATACAATAAAGCGACAACCATAAGGCTCCTGCCAGTTAGCGATAACTTTTACAAAACATGATCATCTCGTACAACAATTTATATCTTATGACGTCTTGACCATATCACATCACAACATGCCCTGCAAAAACAAGTTAGACATCCTCTACTTTGTTGTTGCAAGTTTTACGTGGCTGCTACGGGCTTCTAGCAAGAACCTTTCTTACCTACGCACCAAAACACAATGATTTTTCGATAAGTGTGATGTTTTAACCTTCAACAAGGACCGGCCGTAGTCAAACTCAATTCAACTAAAATTGGAGAAACAGACACCCGCCAGTCACCTATGTGCAAAGCACATCAGTAGAACCAGTCTGATGAACGCGGTCATGTAATGTCGGTACAGGCTGCTTCATCCAACAATACCGCCGAATCAAAGTAAGACGTTGGTGGTAAGCAGTATGACTATTATCGCCCACAACTCTTTGTGTTCTAGTCATGCATATCATCTATGCATAGACCTAGCTCTGATACCACTGTTGGGGAACGTAGTAATTCAAAAAAACTTGTACGATCAGGCAAGATCTATCTAGGAGAAGCATATCAACAAGACGGGAGAGTGTGTCCATGTACCCTCGTAGACCAAAAGCGGAAGCGTTATGTAACGCGGTTGATGTAGTCGAACGTCTTCACGATCCAACCGATCCATGTACCGGACATATGAAACCTCCATGTTCAGCACACGTTCAACACGATGATGTCCCTCGAGCTCTTAATCCAGTAGATGGTCAAGGGAGAGTTCTGTCAGGATGACGGTGTGGCGGCAGTATTGGTGATGTGATCCACACAGGGCTTCGCCTAAGCACTACGATAATATGACCGAGGTGGTAAACTGTGGAGAGGGGCACCGCACACGGCTAAGGGACAATTGATGTGCTTTGGGGTGCACCCCACCCCTGTATACAAAGGAGTAGGGGAGGAGGCCGGCCACAAGGGGCGCGCCAAGGAGAGGGGAGTCCTACTAGGACTCCAGTCCTAGTAGGATTCACCCCCCTTTTTTTCCTTCTACCGGAGATGGAAAAGGGAAAGGAGAGGGAGTAGGAGAAGGAAAGGGGGTGGCGCCCCCTTCCCTAGTCTAATTCGGCCTCCTCCCTTGTGGGTGGTGCACCAGCCCAGCCCCTTGTGGGCTGGTTAGCCTCCCTCCTATGGCCCATATCTTTCCTCAGGGGGTTCCGGTAACCCATCCGGTACTCCGGTATGTACCCGATACACTCTGGAACCCTTTCGGTGTCCGAATACTACCTTCCAATATATCAGTGTTTACCTCTTGACCATTTAGAGACTCCTCATCATGTTCGTGATCTCATCCGGGACTCCGAAAAAACTTCGGTCACCAAAACACATAACTCATAAATACAAATCATCATCGAACGTTAAGCGTGTGGACCCTACGGGTTCGAGAACTATGTAGACATGATCGAGACACATCTTCGATCAATAACCAATAGCAGAACCTGGATGCTCATATTGGTTCCTACATATTCTATGAAGATCTTTATCGGTCAAACCGCATAACAACATAGGCTATTCCCTTTGTCATCGGTATGTTACTTGCCCGAGATTTGATCGTCGGTATCTTCATACCTAGTTCAATCTCATTACTAGCAAGTCTCTTTACTCGTTCCATAATACATCATCCCATAACTAACTCATTAGTCACATTGCTTGCAAGGCTTATAATGATGTGCATTACCAAGAGGGCCCAGAGATACCTCTCTGATACTCGGAGTGATAAATCCTAATCTTGATCTATGCCAAACCAACAAACACCTTCGGAGACACCTGTAGAGCATCTTTATAATCACCGAGTTACGTTTTGACGTTTTATAGCACACAAGGTGTTCCTCCGGTATTCGGGAGTTGCAAAATCTCATAGTTAGAGGAATATGTATAAGTTATGAAGAAAGCAATAGCAATAAAACTTAACGATCATTATGCTAAGATAACGGATGGGTCTTGTCCCTCACATCATTCTCCTAATGATGTGATCCTGTTCATCAAATGACAACACATGTCTATGGTTAGGAAACTTAACCATCTTTGATTAATGAGCTAGTCTAGTAGAGGCTTACTAGGGACACTATGTTTTGTCTATGTATCCACACATGTATCAAGTTTCCGGTTAATACAATTCTAGCATGAATAATAAACATTTATCATGATATAAGGAAATATAAATAACAACTTTATTATTGCCTCTAGGGCATATTTCCTTCAGGAGAGTGTGTCCATGTACCCTCGTAGACCAAAAACGGGAGTGTTAGTTTAACACGGTTGATGTAGTCGAACATCTTCTCGATTCAACCAATCAAGTACTGAATGTATGGCACCTCGAGTTCTGCACACGTTCAGCTCGATGATGTCCCTCGGACTCTTGATCCAACAAAGTGTCAAGGGAGAGTTTCGTCAGCACGACGGCATGGTGATGGTGAAGTCACTACTACAGGATGCTTCTAACGCGACACTACGATCAGAGACCCTTTGACGAAACTGTGTGTGATGCATTAATCACAAACGAAGATGTAAAAACCGTCAAAAAGGTGCAAAACGTTTGTGATGGAGGATGCATCAAACATAGTCCAGATTTTAGTTGCGTGTGCGATGCAGGGCACACGGTTAACCCGTTCGAATGGTTTACAATGAGGCAGAACAACAGAAATGGGCAGCCATATCAATGTGTGTGCGATATACGGCATACAGTTCGCTCGAATGAACCGTTTTCTATTAGGGAGTGCAACATAAACGGTTAGCCAGATCAAGGTGTGTGTGATATAGGGCATACGGTTCACTTGGACGAACTATTTTCGATTAGCGAACGCAACAGCAATGGTTCAACTTAACAAGATGTGTGTGATACGTGGCAAACAACCGACTCAAATGAACTGTTTGCGATGAGAATTTAGAACACAGACGGTTAATATAGTTAGTTCGTGTGTGATTCTGTGTGTACAAAAAACTTTGAAAAGTGCAAACTAGTTGCTTGCGGTGGCTGGGAGTATCGCACACGATGCGTCTGCGAGTACTCGTGTGCGATGATTAGTAAGTTACACAAGTATTTCCTTATGTTAACACTTGTGTGATAAATAACACGTGGCACCATATACGGTATTCGGGTTGTGTGTGTGCTCCACTTAGTCTTCCCTTACTCCAGTGAATGCTTCCCTTACTCCAGCGAATGCTTCCCCCGTTCCAGATGGGTGAATTGTAAAATCCACACCTATTCCCTCACTGGTTTCCCGCCACCAGCTAACGGCTTGCTGCATATAACCCAGGTGGCAATGCACTACCGCGACACTCTGCGAAGATCTAGTCCTCACCCATCTACCATTAGTTATTCCAAGCATTCCAGGCAACGACCAAAGCTTCGACGTCGACGCCTACCTGCGTTACATCTTTGGCAAGGAGAATGAGGCGAAGCAGTTCGGGGAGCAAGAGCTTCATCGGCCAGTGCAGGCACCATGGCCCATCGGCAGCGATATCGGCGTCACAGTCCTTGGGGGCACAATCGACATATTGCAGAGAAGGTGTGATGAGCAGTTTGCCATCCACCGTGCAAAAGATCCAGAGCTGCTCGGCGGCATGATCGACGACCCACCCGAAGAACTGCCGTCACCAGTGCTCATCGAGAGCCTGATGCCCCGCAAGGAATGGGCAGAGGACCTCTGTGATTCAGTCAAGATAAAGGCAGCCTATGGCTTCATCATTGCCCGCGGCGGCCATGTCAACCTCGATCCTGATGATGTGGTGGCCAGGCTCGAGCGCATCCTTGGCGAAGTTGACGTCCCCGACGAAGTAGAACATCGCCAACATGATATCTTGAGGATGCAGGTGATCGACGGAATTTGCTACCAGGCCAGAGATATGGAAATGGAGCGGTTCCGCGGAGTTGTCACGCGCGCGATTGCATGCTGTCAAGCTCTTTTGGAAGAGGCCCAGCAGCCCCAAGAGCCTGCCAGCGCCAGCAGCTCTGTAGGCGGAGGCAGGCCGGGACACTCGGAGTGAACGGACGCAACGGTGCTATGCTGATCATGGAGTCCGAGAATACCATCATCGGAAGGATGCCAGCTCAGCCTTTTAGCTTATATTTTATTATAATTGTATGCATATGTAGGTCATGGGTGTTCTGGGCCTTGCCACATTTGGCATTTTAAATTATCCTGAATATGTAAGACAATTATTAAGAATTATTAACCGTTGCCATTGTAACTTTGCCTCAATGGCGAGCAGAGCGCGCGCAGGGACGCCAGAGCGGAGCGCGCCGCAGCCACCTCAACGGCGAGCAACCATGTGGTCAACCTTCTGCCATCAATAAATTTTGACCTTGTTTCTCGTCACATTGCTGATTACAACGCAATAAGTAATTACAAATCTGTTCACACATATCAAACTAATATGTGTTCATACTTAATTAGCACCGGGCTATAAAAACTACCCACTCGAAAATTACTTCACAGTTCCTCTCCTCATCACCCACAAAACTAGTTTTTTCTGTCAAGTCATTCCGCCATGACCGGTAGGAGGAGTTTAGGGTGGACATATAACCAGGCAGCAAAGACCAAGGCCGTGGAAGCACTAGAGAGGTCCCGCCGCAAAGCCGCAGCCGCAGCAGAGATGTCCCGGCACGCCGCGGAGCCCTTGAACGAGCTCTCACGGGCACGCGAGGGCTCTCACAAGCACATTCGCGACATCGGCCATCGCGATGAGCCAGCGTTCCTGAAGTCCTTCACTGGCAACGACAACATTCTCGCTGGCGTCACTACACATGAGGAGCTGGTCGATGGCTTGATGAAGCTGCTCAAGATCGGTGATGCCTCGGTTGACAAGGCGACCGGCCTCATCAAGCAACTCATGGGTGACAATGCGAAGCTCCTCAAGTTTGTCGCCGAGAAGGAGGAGGAGGCCGCCGACTGGAAGATGCTGTATGAGCATAGCAGTGCCTCGGAGATGACGCTGAAAGCGGTCGTCGAGGAACTGATGGGTGGCTTGAGGAAGCTCTGGATCAAGTGCGAGACGGAGGTGGAGGAATCTGTGGCTGCTTTCAAGCAAAGACGTGAGGAATTGAAGAAGGAGCTAGAGGATTTCGCCGCCCGGTGATCCATCGACGAGTAGAGAAAGTAGCGACCCAGATCATTGTTTGCAATTTCCTTCTTCTCTTGCTCCGTGTCTTCCGGTCTTTGCCGCATGTGGCATTTTCAATTATCCGGAATATTTAAGACAATTATTATCTGCGCCATTGTAAATTTGTTGTCGTATTATCCGTTGCCATTTTATTTGTGGTCGTATTATCCGTTGCCCTACGTGGCAATTTAAATTAGGGCGGAATACGAGTTGAAAACACAAACAAAGCAAATGTTGCCATGGGATCACAAGCAAACACCCTCCGTCCAGGTGCTTTAATTAACCCATTAATGGAGAAGTTGTGAGCGAGGCTGGCGGCGGCTGGTGCATGGAGGTCAAAGAGCTCGCTTCCCGGTGAGCATGGGCGGCCTTGCCGCTCGCACGTGTCCCGTTGAGCCTGCGAGGTGGATAGGATGCACGCGTCCCATCAAGCAGCCGGACTGCTCGCACGCATCCCGTCGAGCCTGCACGGCGGGCTTCTCGCGCTCGTCCCGTCTAATCAAACAGTTGCACGGACGCCACCAAGTATGGTTGAATTTCGACACGGTTAATATAATACAACAATTTGCGATATTAACGTGTCAGTTTTTTGTTTCAAAAAGGACTTCGTTGGCTACTAATGTGTGCGCCTCTTCTCAAACTGGACGCTTTTTTCCCACGACATATATGTGCCATGTCATGAAACCATGCCAAGTTTCATGTTTTTTGGGTGACTTTTTGATTTACTGGGATTTAAAACCCGAGATTCTCAATGTTTCAGGACGATGACAAGTTTGTAATTCATTCCCATTCCTTAAACGAGACCTAAACATGCACCCAATGACACATATATGATTTCCCACCCATTTTGCTTCACTGGAGGATGTGGTTGTAGTTCAAATTTGAATTATGGACTACATTAAATGCATATAAAACTTAGTAATTAGTAATATATATAAAATTGCAAAACGAACCCTGAACAATTTCAAATTTCAGCCCAACACTCCTGTTATTCTATGTTGCCTGTAGAAAACAAAGTTCAAGGTGAGAAGAGGCGACGATTATCATTTTGCCCAAGAGGGGCATGTTTCCCTACCGGAACCACGAGGGTTGCGACATGCTCCGATTTGTGAAAGGCTTGTAATATAGCTTTGGCCAAATTGGACAATTATATGTACCACATAGTGACACCATGCCAAGTTTCATGATTTCCTGGTGAGTTTTGGATTTACAGAGATTTAAAAACCCAGATTCGCAACGTTTGTGGCCAAGCCAGGACGGCGAGATGGTTGAATTCATTCCCATTCACTCCATGGGACCTAAACATGCACCCCAAGGAAACATGTACATTTTTTCTAGCCATTTTGGTGCACTGGAGCATGTATTTGTAGTTCGGATTTGAATTATGGACATTAAATGCCTAGAAAACTCAATTAATGAATAAAAAAGGTCAAACGAACCCTGAATAATTTCAAAGTTCAGCGCGAATCTCTAGTTGTTCCGTGTCACATGTAGAAGAAAATACGAGGCTAGAAGAGGGAGTGATTATCATTTGGCCCACAAGGGGACACATTTGCCTATCGAAACCATGAGGGTTCTTGCGATAGGCTCCGGTTTGTAATAAAGCTTGGCCCAAATTGGCAATGTTTTTACCACGACATATATGCGCCATGATGTGACACCATGCCACCTTTAATGACTTTCTGGTGAGTTTAGGATTTATGGGGACTTAAAAACTGAGATTCTAAATGTTTGAGGACGATCCAGGACACCGGTACGGTTGTAATTCGTTCCCATTCCTGGCATGAGACCTAAACATGCACCCAAGGACACATGTATAATTTTTCTAGCCATTTTGGTGAACTGGAGAATGTATTTGTAATTCAGATTTGAATTATGGACATTAAATGCCAAGGAAACTCACTTAGTGTATAAAGAGGCCAAACGAACCCTGAATAAGTTTAAATTTCATCACAGATATCATGTCGTTCCATGTTGTCCGTGGAAGAAAATACAAGGCGAAAAGAGGCAGTGATTACCTTTCGCCCACAAGGGGAACATGTTTCCCTATCAGAACCATGAGGCTTCTTTGAGAGAAGCTCCAGTTTTTATAACAGTTTTGTAATAAAGCTTGGCCCAAATTGGACAATGTTTTTACCACGACATATATGTGCCATGATGTGCCACCTCTGATGACTTTCTGGTGAGTTCAGGATTTATGGGGACTTAAAAACCGAGATTCAAAATGTTTGAGGACGAGCCATGACACTGGTACGGTTGTAATTCGTTCCCATTCCTGGCATGGGACCTGAACATGCACCCAAGGACACATGTATAATTTTTCTAGCCATTTTGGTGAACTGGAGCATGTATTTGTAGTTCATATTTCAATTATGGACATTAAATGCCTAGGAAACTCAATTAGTGTATAAAAAGGCCAAACGAACCCTGAATAAGTTTAAATTCCAGCACGGATATCCTATCATTCCATGTTGCCCGTAGAAGAAAATACAAGGCGAAAAGAGGCAGTGAGTACGTTTCACCCACAAGGGGGACATGTTTCCGGTTTGTAAGAGGCTTGTAATAAAACTTGCGCCACAATGGATAAAAAAATTCCTCGACATATAAGTGCTATGTCGCCATGGCAGGTTTCACGATTTTTGGCTTAGTTTTGGATCTACAGGGATTTAAAAACTGAGATTCTTCTCACGAAGCACGCAGTTCACTCATGAAATCCGATATTCAATGAAAACTTCATGGAAACCATATTTTATAGTTTCCTAAAAATCTGAAAAAAATGTGGGATGTTAAGAAGGTGATGTTTTATTGCGGCACAAAGTTTCAAGTTGAAAAACATTACGAGATGTGAGCTATGAAAAAGACAAATTCAGCCCTGAATAGTGACATTACTATGCGGCACTATTCAACGCTGATTTTGTCTTTTTCATAGCTCACATCTCGTAATGTGTTTCAACTTGAAATTTTGTGTCGCAATAAAACATCATCCTCTTAACATCCCGCATTTTTTTTCAATTTGTTTTAACTTCAAAACATCTTTTTCTCGTGGTTTTCACCGGTTTCCACCAAATGTTGGTTTCCGTATGATACCCCCCCCCGCTGCACGCGTGATCTGAGTCGTGCCTACTGACTGGCCAGAACCCAAACCCCACGGATCGTATGTGTCCATCGTTGGATGCTCCCATATCGAACGGCAACCCTGAGCCCTTTCGACGACACATGCAGTACATGGGTAAGCACTACGCGCATGCGTCGTGTAGCTCACGCTTCCTTCTCTACTAGGTTTTCATTCAAAACAGGCTACCGTTTCTCGCCACTCCTCTCATCGTTTTCCCTCCCCTTCTCTCAGATATGCATGATGTAGACGTTTGTTTAATTCTTATAGTTCATCTCATCCAAAATCAATTAGTTTTATAAAAAAAATCTATTTTAAGATTCATGGAATTGTGCATTGTAAAGGTAAAAACAAAAACTAACAATTCATTTAGAAAAAAAGTTTGGGAAATTAAGATATGGAAGATTGTAGAGACCAAAGGAGAAGTGCTTGTGTTTTGAGGTTTGTGCATTATGCTTAAGTTCAACCATGGAGTCTTCTAGATTGTACATGTGGCAGAATTTGGTGGAATGTAGATGATATCCAACGGCCAGTAGTACTCAGATTTGCCATCTCTGTACTGTCGGATTGGCTTCATCCAATGAGCAACTTTCAAAGTTATTCACACACTATATAGGTGTATAGATTTATAGATATATATAGATGTATCCCATGATAGACAAAATAAAGTTTGAGCACATGCGTGGGATGACCCCCCCTCCCACCGCCGCCTCGAAGTTGGGAAACTGACATCGTACGTATTGAACCAGGCTTGGAGTCGAGTACGATGTTCGGTTTGTAATGTAGTTGGTGGCCCATCGAAGTTGTGCATTTGGGATCTAAACACATCATACACCATCGTAGCCATATATATTTTTGGGCCGCATGAAGTGTATACGGGTCTTCTGATCGACCATGTCTTCCTTGTGCGGTTTTTTGTGACGACACGGATATCAGTGTGCTCCCTGAGTGTATATATTTCATCCCTTTGACCGATAATGGGGGTATGTGTTGGCCATGAATGGATTCCTCCTAGTTCGTGTTAGGGTCAGTCACCGTCAAATGTCGGTCAACCAAAGCTCGAGCTCATGCATTGTCAGGATTCCCTCCCAGATGCTTGGATTGCTGGGTTCGACCTACATCAAACCCTGTGTATCTCGTCCTTAACTACCTTGCCTTCATGGTTATTGTCTCTATCGAAAGGTAGGCACCACATCTAAATTGTACATTATTCTATATTGAAAACACACATCACCCCTTCCCAACGTACATCATTTTGGGCTGCATGAAGAGGTGCTGGTTTTGTGGTCCCTCTCGTGCGATTTTTATGATGGTTCAATCTATTGGCCCAAGCGGTTTATCGACAACAACAACTGTCATTTGACCAAACGATAGATTCATTGGTCCGTCTTATGGCAGGTCATGGCGACATGCATGTATGACCAAAGTATCGATCATTATGTGCATCTGCCCCGCTGACACGAAGAGGGAGGTGGTGGGCCAAGCATCCTAGCTAGGTACAACATTATGTCATTATATATATCCTGGCTAGGTGGTTGTTAGGGTACTTTCGGGTTTGTGAGGCAGGTGCCAGCAAAGTTATGCATTGTGTATTTAAAGTTTTAAACATCTCCAATATTCGTACATATATTTGGCCACTTCCAGGAGGTTCTTGACTTCTGGCCTCTCTCGTCGATCTTCAACGACGCGCCCAACTATGGGCTCGCGGGGTCTAAGTTGTGCATTGGATTTTGAACATCACAAACCACCCTTTTCACTCATATATATTTGGGCCACATGCTGGTGTGGCTGTCTTTTGACCCTCTCTAACATTATTTTTTGCTGCAAAGACTCTGAAGGACCTCAACGGACACGGGGTATAATATCTTAACCGTGTGCAATACAAGTGTGATGTGAATCACCACGCCTGCGCAAGCACGAGCAAATTAAGGTGGAGGTACTGGCTCAACCATGTGCGATGCAAGTGCGCTAAAATCACTACGACCACGCAAGCGCAAGCAAATTAAGGTGGAGGTACTGGCTCAACCGTGTGCGATTCAAGTGCACTGAAATCACCACGACCGCGCAAGCGCGAGCAAAGGGTGGAGGTACTGGCTTAACCGTGTGCGATACAAGTGCGCTATAAAACCACCAGCTATGCAAGCTAAAGGCAGGTAAGTTTATTTGGAAATTAGGACGAACCGTGTGCGATAAAGCAGCTAGCTAGAAATGTAAAAAACAAACTACCCGCCTTGAGCGTTGCAAAAATTGGCGAATCCGCGCCACTTTTCCTTATTATCATACACGCTTATTGTTATTGGACCGTGCGCGATCTAGGGCACACCCGCCCCCGCATCAATTCCTTTACCAAAATTTTAGTAGCTGTCATACTTAAACCATCGCCCACACTCCTCCAGCACCGACCTTATTGTAAAATTGCAGTAGCCGAGGCATTTGAACCGTCGCCCTTCCTCGTCCACCATCATCTCAACCCACCATTACTAAAATTTTCAGTAGCCGCGGCGTATCCTCAAACACCAACCCCCTCCCCCCTCGAACCCTAGCTCGTGGCAGCCACCGGTGCCACCGCCAACCCTTGCCGGTCTGCCCGTTCCTCCTAACTTAGATAATAAAGTTCAGGTTACCCAGCGATTCACATACCATCGCCCCACTCCCCTTGAGTTTTTAGATGAGGGATGTGGTGTCCCTCCCTGCCAGATCCACATCCCCTGCTCCAGAATGTCGCAGCCTAAGCTCGACCACGTATCCCAGGGAGCCCGACGAGCATTCGGCCAAGAAGAGGTTTATCATGGCCTATCTGGCGGACGTTAGCGAGGTGGCCGCCGTTCGCCCCTGATGTCTACTACACAACCTTCTTCTTGTAGACGTTGTTGGGCCTCCAAGTGCAGAGGTTTGTAGGATAGTAGCAAATTTCCCTCAAGTGGATGGCCTAAGTTTTATCAATCCATAGGAGGCGTAGGATGAAGATGGTCTCTCTCAAGCAACCTTGCAACCAAATAACAAAGAGTCTCTTGTGTCCCCAACACACCCAATACAATGGTAAATTGTATAGGTGCACTAGTTCGGCGAAGAGATGGTGATACAAGTGGTATATGGATAGTAGATAAAGGTATTTGTAATCTGAAATTATAAAAACATCAAGGTAGCAAGTGATAAAAGTGAGCGTAAACGGTATTGCAATGATAGGAAACAAGGCCTAGGGTTCATACTTTCACTAGTGTAAGTTCCCTCAACAATGATAACATAATTGGATCACATAAATATCCCTCAACATGCAACAAAGAGTCACTCCAAATTAAGTCACTAATAGCGGAGAACGAACGAAGAGATTATGGTAGGGTACGAAACCACCTCAAAGTTATTCTTTTCAATCAATCCGTTGGGCTATTCCTATAAGTGTCACAAACAGCCCTAGAGTTCGTACTAGAATAACACCTTAAGACACAAATCAACCAAAACCCTAATGTCACCTAGATACTCCAATGTCACCTCAAGTATCCGTGGGTATGATTATATGATATGCATCACACAATCTCAGATTCATCTATTCAACCAACACATAGAACCTCAATGAGTGCCCCAAAGATCCTACCGGAGAATCACGACGAAAACGTGTGCCAACCCCTATGCATAGGTTCATGGGCGGAACCCGCAAGTTGATCACCAAAACATACATCAAGTGAATCACGTGGTATCCCATTGTCACCACAGATACGCACGGCAAGACATACATCAAGTGTTCTCAAATATTTAAAGACTCAATCCGATAAGTAACTTCAAAGGGGAAACTCAATTCATTACAAGAGAGTAGAGGGGGGAGAAAACATCATAGGATCCAACTATAATAGCAAAGCTCGCGATACATCAAGACCTATCACCTCAAGAACACGAGAGAGAGAGAGATCAAACACATAGCTACTGGTACATACCCTCAGCCCCGAGGGATAACTACTCCATCCTCGTCATGGAGAGCACCGGGATGATGAAGATGGCCACCGAAGAGGGATTGCCCCCTCCGGCAGGATGCCAGAACGGGTCTAGATTGGCTTTCGGTGGCTACGGAGGCTTCTGGCGGCGGAACTCCCTATCTATTGTGTTGTTCTGGAAGTTTTAGGATACGTAGGTATATATGGGTGCAGGAAGTACGTCAGTGGAGCTTCGGGGGGGCCACGAGGCAGGGGGTGCGCCCTAGGGGGGCGCCCCCCACCCTCGTGATGTAAAACCCCGGTGTAATGATGCTACAGTAACCCCTGGAGTTAAGTTAATCTTTTTGCTAAACATGTGTCTGATCATTATTGTCTGATGTTCTTTCGAATTCCAGTTGAATTCAAATTCAAATTCTGTGTGAAATTCAAAATGCTCAGACATGAAAACAAAAATGTTCATCATGTGCCAAATATTCCACAACTAATATTGGTGGTGAACCAACATTTTTGCAAAGGGTTTAAGTGGCCTAAACTACTTAAAACAGTGACCTAAGCAATAAATTAAATGCCCTTTTTAAATTATAAAATTGGCAACTTTTCCAAAAGCCTCCCAACCTTTTTGTGGCAGTGCACTTTAATTCTTTGAAATTGTTTTGGCCAGTGGCATAATTTTGCAAAGTCATTATTGGCTAAAAAGAAAATGCAAAAGCTGCTGGAAAAAAAAGGAAAAGGAGAAGTAGAGGGGAGAGAGAGAGGCCCTCTGTCTCACTCAGGCTTCGGCCCACCCGGGCCAGCTGGCCCAACAGGCCGGCCCACACTCCCTGGGTCGTCGCTCTCCCCTCCCCCTGCTCAACCGACCGAGGGCGCGCCCGCGCGTCGCCGCCGGACCACCTCGCCGTCGACGGGAGGGGATAAGGCCGCCCCCAACGCCTCGGCCCCCTCGCCTCCCACTCGCCCACTTGCCCCCCCTCTCTCTCTCCCACGCGCTTGCTTCGCCCCTGCTCTCCTCCAGATCCGCGGCCCAAGCGTAGTCGCCGCCGCCCTCCATCGTTGTCGCGGCCACCGGCGGCCCTGCGCCCGCTGACCCTGTCGGTGAGCTCCGCCGGGGTCGACTACATCGACTGGTGGCCTCAGCTGGAGCTGGGAGGCACCGCAGCCGCCGTTTGTCCTCGTCCCCATCTCCGGCCATCGCGACGTCGCCGTTGCTCCACCAACACCCCTGCTGCTCCTAAGCTTTCACGGGGCCACCGTGTGCCCGCTAGGTGAACCTGCACACCACTCCCTTCCCTCTCTTTCACGCTCTAGTTCGCTCTGTCGTCGTCCCCGCGGAGGTGAACTCCGCCGCCCGCCATGGCCGCCGCCCGCGCGTCGTGCGCGCTCCCGAGCCCTAGCGCGAGTCACTGGCGTGCTCCAGGACGCGCGCATCGCCCAGTTGCAGCCCCAACCGCACCCCCTAGGCCGCTCCTGCCACGTTTCGAGTGAGGCCCGAACACCACCGCCGCCACGGCTTGTCGCCGGCGCCACTCCGGCCATCCCCGCCCCTGCTGCTTGCTCCATCGGACGCGCCGCATCGCCAGCTAGCTGTAGCCGCAAACCACGCATGTTTTGGTGCCCCGTAGCGTTTTTCCGGCCATCTCCGGCGATGAGCCGCCGCAGGAGAGGCTCGCCGGAGCTCTCTCCGGCGCCCTGCCTACGTGGACGGCCTGGGGCCACCACCTGGGTCGCTGGCCCGTGGGCCCCAGGGGCCTGGCCTGCCTGTTGACCTGGTCCGCCTTGCTGACTGGACCGGCCCATGCAGCTGACAGATGGGTCCCACACCCCCCTAATTAACGAAGTTAATTAAGCTAAATTAAATAAACTAATTAGATAGTGACAGGTGGGCCCCTTCTAATTAATTAATTAACCTAGTTAGTTTAAGTTAACCTCTGTTAGCCCTACTGTCTATGACAGAGGGGACCGCTGGTCAGTTTGACCAGTCAGCAGGTCTGTTGACCTGCTGATGTCATGTTGACGCTCTGCTGACGTCTTTTTCTCCTTTTCTATTATTTTAAATAATTTCAAAATATGTTTTAAACTTTGAAAATTCATATAAAATAATCCGTAACTCAGATGAAAATGTTTTCTATATGAAAGTTGCTCAGAAAAATCCAACGAATCCGAATACGCTTCCCGTTCATCTGTCACATGCCCCTAGCATGCTGAACTTGGAACTTTCCCCCTCTTTTCCTTTGTCCGGAATCTGCCTAACGCCGAGAATCCATCCTCGGATGTTTATCCCCTCTGTCTGCAACGTGTAGTACTACGTTAGGGCAACCCTAGCTCTTCCCGTCGTCATGTTATGCCTTGTGATGCATTGATTGCTCTGTATTTACTGTTTCTTCCCCCTCTTCTCTCCGGTAGACCCCGAGACTGATGATGCCGCTGTGATCGACTACATCACCGACGACCCCTCCTTCTTGTCTGAGCAACCAGGCAAGCAAACCCCCCTTGAGCATTCCGATATTGCCCATTTCTTTCCTCTCATGCTTGCATTAGAACTGCTACTGCTTTCTGTATGATCCTACTCTGATGCATAGCCTGTTGTTGTTACCTGCTTTCATACCTTACCTGCTTATCCTAAACTGCTTAGTATAGGTTGGTTAGTGATCCATCAGTGACCCCCACCTTGTCCCAGTTTCCTCGCTTTATGTTCGATGACTCGATCAACGTGATCGACGACCAGGCCCCGACACCGCACATCACCCCCCCTAGTTGTACGACACTATAGAGTTACTATCGAGTGCCGAGGGTGAACCTCATACATCACTCCTGATGAGATCTCTGTAGTGTAGCTATACGGTCGAGGTCATCGAGGGTGATTTCCTCCTTAACCACTTCTGTTACCGCTCTGTCGTGCAACCCCTCAAGTGTGAACCTCGAGGGTGGATCCTCTTACGTTCACCTTGATGATAACATCGAGTGGGATTCACCGGGGGTGATTCCTCGGGTTTTCCCCTTGGTGTTAGACACACAGTTACTATGGTTACTATGACTTTACACTAAGCCAGGTTACTAAAGTCGGGTCGACCCTGAGGGGTACCCGCGCGAGCTTAATTGCGAGTTATGTGGGGTCGGGTTGACCTGGAAGGTGCCCGCGAGATACCTATGAGGCGTGGCCGGGCATTCTTAGCCCTTGTCACAAGTACTCGAGACGGGGCGATGAGGTCACATCGATCGTGAGTCTCTGCTCGTTACCGCGCGTTCCTAATCCACTACGATTTGGATATTTGATCCGAGGGGCCTCTGGCCTGATAGCACTAACCATCACGTGGGCATAGTATGGGCGTTCTGCGTCGTATACATCAGCCGAAGCTTATTAGACGTCAGCGACTGAGCGGCGTGCGTCGAGTTGGACTGGAAAGCACCTACCTTGTTGAAGGAGGTAGCTAGGTCTGCTCACCAGCCGCGTACGCAACGTGCAGGAGTTCCCGGGGAGATGGCCCATGACCCCTGGGGGCATAGGTTTAGTCCGGCGTGCTGGCCTCTCTATTAAGCCTAGGTCGGGTTGCGGCGTATTGCTTGGCCGAGGCCGGGCATGACCCAGGAAAGTGTGTTCGGCCGGAGTTAATCAAGCATGGTGGGTAAGTTGGTGCACCCCTGCAGGGAAGAAAACATCTAACGATAGCCTGTCCTATGGTAACAGACACTTAGAGTTGTATCCCGATCGATACAACTAGAACTGGATACTTGTGATGAGAACTAGATGGTGATGAGAATTGGAATGTGTTGACACTTGGATAGTATGGCTCTGGGATTGCTTTCTCGCCGGGAGTCGAGAAAGGATCTCTGGCTGAGGTTGATAACACTTCTACTACTTTACTTTATGCTACTCTACTCCCTCCAGTTGCTGCAAGATGGTGGTTTTCCAGAAGATGCTAGTCTTCGATAGGCTAGGCTTTCCCCTTCCCTTCTGGCATTCTGTAGTTTAGTCCACAGATACAACCCATTCCTTTGATACAGATGCATACTTAGTTTAGATCTGATGTAAGTCTTGCGAGTACTTTGGATGAGTACTCATGGTTGCTTTGCTACTTCTTTTCCCCCATACCCGATTGTTGCGACCAGATGACGGATCCCAAGAGCCAGACGACGCCACTGATGACTACAACTACCCGAAGGATGCCTACTACTACGTGAAGACTGCTGATGACTTGGAGTAGTAAGGAGGCTCCCAGGCAGGAGGCCTTGCCTTTTCGATCGTTGTTGCTTTTGTGCTAGCCTTCTTAAGGCAATCTTGTCGAACTTATGTCTGTTCTCAGATATTGTTGCTTCCGCTGACTCTTGTGTTTTCGAGCTTATGTATTCGAGCCCTCGAGGCCCCTGGCTTGTAATATAAAGCTTGTATTATTTTAATTTGTGTCTAGAGTTGTGTTGTGATATCTTCCCGTGAGTCCTTGATCTTGATCTTACACATTTGCGTGTATGATTAGTGTACGATTGAATCGAGGGCGTCACACGTGAGCACCTCCCTTGGCTCCTGGCATGGGGTCCAAGTCCATCCGGTAGCTTTCCTTCCAAGAATAATTTCTCCAGTTGATTTCATTCCGTTTCGACTCTGTTTGATATTCCTTTTCTTCGAAACACAAAAATAGGCAAAAAACAGCAATTCTGGGCTGGGCCTCCGGTTAATAGGTTAGTCCCAAAAATAATATAAAAGTGGATAATAAAGCCCAATATTGCCCAAAACAGTAGATAACATAGCATGGAGCAATCAAAAATTATAGATACGTTGGAGACGTATCAGCCCCGACCTGTTGATCCCGGAGCAAAACGTTGCCGCAAGCCGGTGAAGATGTTGACTACGTTGCCATGCCGAAGGCTTCATGTCAGCAGGCTAGCGTATTACTGTATCTCAGGAAATCTGGCTACGACATCAAGCTCGTCCACACCGACGGTTTCACGCAGGCCATGTCACAGGTTAAGTGGTCCATCCCCAACCCCTCTGGTTCAACTACCGTCAATCTCTTCGACGGCCCTGCCGTTGATCTCCTCCGCCAAGCGGTCAAGGATTTGCGAGCTTTATACGCCATCGAGCCCATATTGTCATTTCTGAAGGACACGTTCTACGGCGGTGGCTTGGGATCCTCAATTGCCAAGTTGGATCTCATCAACCACGACCACGACCACGAGGAGGGCACCCACGAAGGTTCTTCCAAGGTGAAACAGCCCATTTATGACATCAGAGAGCGCACCATGAGTCTGTGCTCTTCCAACTGGAAGGATCCCGTCCATGAAATGTGAGGCAACATTCTACCAGAAGATCTTACCTTTTCTAGCTTGCCAACCCGTACCCTTTGTTGTAGTAGCATTTGCCGTGCGGTGCTTTAACTGTGTCGTGTTTAATTATTTCAGTTATGAAAAAATGTATTATTCAATAGGTCTATGTGATGTTTAAGTATGAATTGTCCACTTCAATTTCACAAATGGTTATATTTGGTTGTTTATAGTGAGTAGATGCCTTGTTTATCTGTATTTGGCTTTTAGGTTGGTTCGAGTGAGCATTTTTCCAGTTATCGAGCAGATGCCTTGTTTATCTGTATTTGGTTCTTAGTTTGGTTGCAGTGAGCATTTGTCCAGTTATCAAGCAGATGCCTTATTTATCTGTATTTGGTTGTTAGTTTGCTTTTTTTAGCATTTCTCCAGTTATCAAGCAGATGCCTTGTTTATCTGTATTTGGTTGTTAGGTTGCTTTTTTTAGCATTTATCCAGTTATCAAGCAGATGCCTTGTTTATCTTTATCTGCTTGTCAGGTTGGTTGTAGTGAGCATTTGTCCAGTTTTCAAGCATATGCCCTGTTTATCTGTATTTGCTTGTTAGGTTGGTTGTAGTGAGACTCTTTCCAGTTTTCAATGGCTATATTTGGTTGTTATACTAGTCATTTATGCCTTGTTTATTTCAGTCATTCACAATGTGTTGTTCATTATGAGCAAGTCGGAACTGTGCCGCTCGACTACATCAATACCAGTTTGAATAGCTATATTTGGTTCCAGTTATTCCTGGTGTAGTTAACACATGCCCTTTATTTCAGTTTTACACATTTATCTAGTGTGATGTTCAAGCATTACCTACGTTCTATTCATTTTCGACAATACCAGTTTGAATTGCAATATTTGATGGTGGTTAAGCCTACTGTCGGTAACATTGCCTTCCATTTTATATCTGCTATAACAGCATGCTGAAACCAACACATTCAAGCTATCCTTTGGAGATGATGTTGTTTACCATTGCTATATTTGTTTGATGTTAAGATTGTTGTACCTATCATGCCTTTCCACTACTTATGCAGGACAACAACGGGAGTGGCCACCATTTTCCACCGAGGTCCTCGGCTTGTACTCCCCTCGTCATTCAATAATGTAGTGCATATAGATCTAGGCATGGACACTAGTTAGCTTCTAATATTGACTTGTTGCTTGTAGGTACATATGCCCTTGGCAAGGATCCACGCATCGACCCTTTTTGCATATGGGGCAATGAGATATTGATGAACAAGAAGTGACGAAACTGATAAGGATTATTAGCAAAAAGATACGAATGGTAGCAAGCAAATTATTTGTTTATGCTCTATCCAACACAACAGTGAGCTGTAGGATGGTAACTACAAGCTCTACAACCTTCTCTTTTTACTGCCCATAATGATTTTTTAGACAACAATGTCTGAATCTTTTTCGTTCCCAGTGGTTCCCGAAGCAGTTCACTCAAGATTACCTTGCAAAGTACATGATTGGTGGACACGCAATGAAGGTTAAAGCATTCATCCAGACTACAATTAGCATCAAGAAGTCCTAATGAAGACAGTGAATGATGGACGGGCAGCCATCACAAGGGTTTGGCCTAGAGTCGTGCGCGCATTACGCATGGAGGAGGGCACAATATGGGCTTTCTGCTTCACCTTCTCCAGCAACTAGAATGTCTTTCGCCTCTCTCTTTTTAGTCTTTAGTACAACCGTGGTTCATCATTCTTTACTTGGTGCTTCTGTAGTTCTTCAATATATCTACCTGTGCATCGAATTTTGTATTCGTGGTTGAACCTATATTTGTAATAAACATGGTTGGATATGAAATAAGTGATTGCCTACTTTCAAATTCAAAACATGTAATTTTTAAATTAGGGATTACACTGCACACGGTTTGCGAAAGTGAAACATCGTGATATATGTGGAGATCAGAAACATTTCTAGGATCCACTACGTGTGCGATCAATCTCCACTTCACACACGACTTTGTCTTGAAAATTGTTTGCGTTAGGCCACCTTGCGCAAACGTTTACCACATAAAAAGTGTGTGTGATGGACATCCTTTGCTACACAGTTTCTTCTATGCACCATGTGTGATGCATTCAATAACGCAAATGGTAAAATTATTAATACCCTATGCAATGGCAACGCTATCACAATCGATTTAACGGGAAAATTGTGTGTGATATGCCTGTGAATGGAAACGTTTTCCTTGGAGTGACTGTGTGGGATGTACATATGAACGGAAACGTTTAGTGGGGACTGACTGTGTGGGATGTACTTGCGACTGGAAACAATTTTGCCTGTATAATTGTATTTTTTAGCTCTACTATATGTATTTTCGTATTTGAGCGCTCGCCGGTCGCACACAACCTCATTTTGCCGAGCGTGTGTGCAAGGAGGGCATATCCAAGACGGTTTCTGGGTCGTGTGGGAAGGACCCCCCTATCGCCGACACTCACTTGGCGATGGTTCCAAATGGCATCGCGAAAGGGGTTAAAAACCATTTGTATAGCACCAACGCGTACTAGTGAGTGATCAGCGTAGGGCTTCGCCTAAGCACTATGACAATATGACCGGAGGCGTAAACTGCGGAGGGGGGCGCTGCACACGGCTAGGAATCAATGTTGTGTGTTCTAGTGGTGCCCCCCACATATATATATAGGTGGGAGAGGGAGAGGGGCTGCAAGGGGCACCCCAAGTAGGAGTAATCCTACTTGGGCATCTCCTCCAAGTCGGCCTCCCCGCCTTCCATATCCATCGGAGGTGGAAGGAAAGAGAGGGGGGAGGGGAAGGAAAGGGGGAGGCAGTATCCTCCCCTTTCCTTCTCCTCCTATTCAGCCTATAGGGGGCACACCAGCCCCTTTCGGGGCTGGTCTGTCCAACTCTTGGCCCATTAGGCCCTTATAGTTTGTCGGGGGTTGCCCGGAACCCCTTCCGGTGACCCGATACGTACCCGGTACCCTCAGAACACTTCCGGTGTCTGAATACTATCGTCCTATGTATGAATCTTTACCTCTCGGCCATTTAGAGACTCCTTGTCATGTCCGTGATCTCATCCGGGACTCCGAACAACATTCGGTCACCAAATCACATAACTCATATAATACAAAATTGTCATCGAAAATTAAGCATGCGGACCCTACGGGTTCGAGAACTATGTAGACATGACCGAGACACCTCTCCGATTAATAACCAACAACGGAACCTGGATGCTCATATTAGTTCCCACATATTCTACGAAGATCTTTATCGATCGTACCGTAATGACAACATATGTTATTCCCTTTGTCATCGGTATGTTACTTGCCCGAGATTCGGTCGTCGGTATCTTCATACCTAGTTCAATCTCGTTACCAGCAAGTCTCTTTACTCATTCCATAATACATCATCCTGCAACTAACTCATTAGTTACATTGCTTGCAAGGCTTATTATGATGTGCATTACCGAGAGGGGCCAGAGATACCTCTCCGATACTCGGAGTGACAAAAACTAATCTTGATCCATGCCAACCCAACAAACACCTTCGGAGATACCTGTAGAGAATCTTTGTAATCACCCAGTTACGTTGTGACGTTTGATAGCACACAAGGTATTCCTCCGGTATCCGGGAGTTGCATAATCTCATAGTCGAAGGAATATGTATTTGACATGAAGAAAGCAATAGCAATAAAACTGAACGATCAACATGCTATGCTAACGGATGGGTCTTTTCCATCACATCATTCTCCTAATTATGTGATCCCATTTAACAAATGACAACACATGTTTATGGTTAGGATCACTACAAGAAAAAGACACATCCGTGACATTTTGGGCCGAACGAAATTTTTTCTGTCATACTTATGACACTTCTATGACGATAATTGTGACAAAACACGGTATCATCATAGATGTGGTGGGGTCCTACTTCTATGACAAAAAATCATGACAGAAAATGGGCTTTTCGTACTGTGCGGGCCGGAGACGCAGCTGCATGACATTCTTTGGGTCATCCATGACGGAAAAAACCATGGTAGAAGCGAGGGCATGGAAAATATCAGGGAGTCCCCAGTTACGGTGGGTGGTCGGGGGCTGAGCGATGCACGTTTCTCTCGTACGTACGTGCGTGTGTGCGAGGCGTTGGGCTCTAACTGAACCCAAGCGATTGCACTGCAGGCTACGCGTTACTGAACCCGAGCGACCGATTGATGGCTGTTAACTGAACCCGATCGAGCGATTCCTTCGCTACTGCTGCTAACTGAAGCCGATCGATATTGCCTCTGGATGAACAGTGAGCGTTGCAGGGGAGGTGGCGTTGGATGAATAGTATCTCGTGGAGTCCCGTTTTGTGGTATGCCACACCCCTCCCGATGAACAGGACCCCCGTTTCGACCGTAGCGCTCCAACACAAGTCTGTTTCCTCTGTTTTGTGGTACGCCAGACCCCTCCCGATCAATAGGACCCCCGTTTCGTCAGTAGGAGGTCCGTTTCCTCCGTTTTGCGGTATGCTGGACCCCTCCCGATGAACAGGATCCCGTTTCGAACCTGGCCGGTCGAACACAAGGCCGTTTCCTCCGTTCTGCGGTACGCCAGGCCTCGTTTCCATCGGCTGTTCCGTCCAAGCCCTCCCAATGAACACGATGACGCATTCCGTTCTGACCCAGTCGGTTGGCTCCCCATGAACACGACGACGACGCTGTTTCTCCGTTCCGACCCAGCCATGTACACGAGCCCTGGTCGTACGTACGTGTGAGTAGGCGTTCGAGACCCCGCCCGTATGTACGTACGTGGGCGTATTTACTTTCTTGCACCTTGGCCGCTGTACGTATGTGTACATGCTACGTGCGCGCCTCTACTACGACACGTGCGCGCCTCTACATCGACCAGTATGTACGTACACATTCGCGACCAGAATGACAATGCTACGTACGCTTTGACCAAGTGGGTCCCGACTGTCAGGCACTTCCTTGCGTGCGAAGATGTAGCTGGTGGGTCCCAGCAGTCAGGGGGGCGAATCTTTTTTTCGGACGCACTTCCTTGCGTGCGAAGATGTAGCTGGTGGGTCCCAGCAGTCAGGGGGCGAATCATTTTTTTGCCCAGACGCACTTCCTTGTGTGCGAAGATGTAGCTGGTGGGTCCCACCAGTCAGGGGGAAACATTCTTTTTGCGAAATACGGTGGCCCGTCCGGTGGGTCCCCGCTGTCAGGTGGAGGAATAATTATTTTGCGCATAATAAGGAGGCACTCCCTTGCTGCGGCCGTGGACCCAGCTGTCAGCCTCTCCACATACACTACTCTTCCGATGGAAGTCATTCCTTGACCATGTTGACCACGCCGTGCCGAGAGCACCAGGGCGGTGGACGACGGCGAGGCCTAGGAAGGGGATGACGCGGAGCCGGGGAATACACGGCAGTGGAAGCCCACACGGAGAGGAGTACGAGGGTTCACTGGTTCGACTGTGGTGTGAGGCTGCCATCGCCGCAGGGCCTGGCCAGCGGTGGGAATAGTAGGGGGCGGTGAGGTCTCCGCGACAGCACAGCCGGACACGGGAGGCAGGAGCATGCGGCACGACTGGCGCTGCTTTGGGCGGCTGGAGCAAGAAGACCAGAGGTTGAAGAAGCACTACGGCCGTTGGATAGACATCGTACGGTCACTGGAGCTAGAACCGTTCATATTGACTAAGTTAACAAAGCACTCCGTCCCAGTCAACTTAGTAGGCCCACAAGTCAACCACCCACCAAGGTGGGTCCCAACTAGTTGGGGGAGTATTCATTTTTTTTGTGCATAATAAGGAGGCACTTCCTGTGGGTCCGAGATGACAGTCGGGGGAACGTTTTTTCGCGAAATACGGTGACCCATTCGGTGAGTCCCAACAGTCAGGGGAGAAACGTTTTTTCGCAGAATACACTGGCCCGTCCGGTGGGTCCCTGCTGTTAGGTGGAGGAATCATTATTTTCCGCGTAATAAGGAGGCACTTCCTTGCTGCGGCTGTGGACCCAGCTGACTTCACGTACAGTACACTTCCGATGGAAGTCGTTCCTTGACCTTGTTGACCATGCCACGTTCCGTTGCATGCATGCGTCCATGGGCGTGGTGCGTCCCCATTGTCAGCCTCTCATGTACAGTCATGTTCCGATGACTCTCGGTTGTTGAGCAGGTTGACCACATCGTGTCGAGCGCACCAAAGGCCGGTGGACAACGGCGAGGCCCCAGAATGGAACGACCCGAAGATGGGGAAGACGGGGCAGTGGAGTCGCAGATGGAGAGGAGTGGGAAACTTGACTATTTCGGGTGCGCGCAACATAGCCGTGGTGCCGCCCACAGGAGACAGGAGCAAGAACATAGGTTGAAGAAGGAGCACGGCTGTTGGATTAACATCCAACGGTCCAGCTGCTAGAATCATTTGTTGATTAAGTTGACAAAGCCCTACGTACACGTCCGCTTAGTAGGCCCACAAGTCAACCACCAAATCTGATGGGTCCCAGCTGTCAACGGGAGGAATACAATTTTTCGCATAACAAGGAGGCACTTCCTTCCTTGCGAAGATACAGTCGGTGGGTCCCAGCTATCAGGTGGAGGAAACATTTTTTCATCTTAATAAGGAGGAACTTTCCTTGCGTGCGACCATGGACCTCGCGGGTCCCAGCCGTCAGGCTCTCCATGTATAGTCCTCTTTTGATGTCTCTCGTTTGTTGACCACACCGCACCGAGCGCAGCGAGGCAGTGGATGACGGCGAGGCCCCGGATGAGAACGACTTGGAGATGGGAAGACGCGGCAGTGGAGTCGCAGATTGAGTGGAGGAGAAGGGTTATAACTGGTTCTGATGCGGCTGGGGCTGCAGTCGGTGGAGAATAACAGGAGGTGTGGAGGGGTGGAGGGATAGCCTGGCTAGCGGTGGGGTAGCGCTTCGCAGTGATGCGTGCTAAGCAGAGCCGCTAGCCACCGGAGGCCGGACCAGGCAGTCCCGACGACGCTGGAGGAAGAAAATGAGAGATTGAAGGTGCATGCCGACCAAGTTGACAACGCCCTGCGTAGGCTTCGACCTATTGGCCCACATGTCAGCCTACAAAAATGTGGCATATATTTAACCCATGTTTTCTAGAATGTACAGTCCACTCTCTGGGTTGGGTGAACAAATAATTTCGCATCAATGCGGCCCATCTATATTATCTAAGAAATCCCAGCCCATTTGCACTTCCTTCAAAAACACGAATTAGCTAGGCTCGTTATATATATAATGTTATGTTATAAGGAGCAATTAATATCAAAAATAAACCGGAGAGGGACATTTTTTATATACATAATTAACAAATTAGCGAGTTATTGCTAAAAATAAAAATGAGCGCGTTATTATTACATTGGTCCTTAAAATCTTCGCAAGCTTTTGTATGCAATCACAAATATTTTCCTTGCCTGTGAGTCAAAAACAACAGGGATTTTCATTGCCAACTTCTGTTAAACATTTAATTTTATAAGTTAATAACACGTGGGATGTTTTCATAATGTATATATAAGTCTCTATAAAATACACGATAATAGTAATAATATAAATATATATAATGTGGTTAAAAATACATTGGGCTGCCGATCTTTAAGAAAAAGCCCATAGGCCGGTATGGACCTCAAAAAATTAGTTGAAGCCACTGTCACCCGTATGTCGTGGGCTATGCATGTTAAAATACAAAACCTAGGCCTAGCTGATACTTGTTCGCCCTCTAGAAAAAAATCATACCAGATCCCCAAGCGAATTGGATTATAGAGGGGGCCAGCGGCATGATTGAAGAAGCACATCAGGAGAGATTTTTTTTCTTCAGTGGATGGCTCTCGATGGCGTTTTTTTTTACTTGCCTCTGCACCATACAACTTGTAATTTTTAGCCTCCCAGTCTGTGGTGGACCAGCAGCCCATTTGCTGGGTGGGCCAACCTACAGAAACCAGCACTCAATTTTTCATCAAGCCCCAAAAACAACGTAGTACTATGTTTGTTTTGAGGCCGAAAACATTACGGCAGGGGTTGAGCGGGGGAGGGGGCAAGACAGAGCAAAAAGATTAAAAAGAGTTGATGCGCCGTTGCTACCCTAACAAACCAGGTGTAATTCTTCTCGGGAAGAAGGTGTGACGTTGACACCCACACGTCACATACCCCACAGTAGGCATACTAACAAGTTCACACACAAGCACAACAGAAAAGGTAAACATTCGTATCAAACTCAGGTTCACAGGACACATTCATATTCATAGCCAACATTCACTATCAACAACTCAAAAGATTCATATATACACAAGTTCAGCATGTCTATGGATCCAAATGATTGATAGATCACACAACAATATTCATAGATAATTCACAAAAAGATTCAGATATACACATGTTTAGTATGTTTATGCATCCAAATGATTGAGATCACAACCAATATGATCCATGGATAAACTTTAATTACCTAGGGTACAGACTGGTAAATGGTGTTCAGTCGGAGGTACTTCTTGCTAAAATTAATGCTTGTACGAGTAAACTTTCGAGTACATAAGAGGCAGCACAGACAATTTGAACTTTGCTTGTAGGTTTATCCTCAAATAGTGGCCTCGTGCTGAGGGAGGCTTGGGAAACTTGGCCACTACTTTCATCCACTAGTTTACTGGCTCATCTTGGTCCTGTAGCTCGCCAAAATTCTACATTGCAGACTGGTAAATGGTGTTCAGTCGGAGGTACTTCTTGCTAAAAATAATGCTTCTATGAGTAAACTTTCGAGTACATAAGAGGCAGCACAGACAATCTGAACTTTGCTTGTAGGTTTATCCTCAAATAGTGGCCTCGTAACGAGGGAGGTTTGAGCAACTTGGCCACTACTTTCATCCAACTAGTTTACTGGCTCATCTTGGTCGTGTATCTCGCCAAAATTCTACATTGTAGACGAGAAAGGAGGCGGTTGAGAAAATGAACCACCTAAATTTTTTGTGCAGTTCAACTGAAATGGAGCATCCCTGGTGTGCAGACTGATTAAGTTCCAGATGAATATACGCGTCAACAAACTTGTTTGGAATCTTTAGACTCCATGCCATACAGTTCGCTACCATATGTGCAGATAACCAAAAGGCACAAGTTGGGACCAAAGACTGGACTGCGTTTTTCTGTGCTATGCGCCAAGCAATATTTTTGGCGTTCACTCTCCTAATACTTGGAGTTTGACAATTGGTTGACGCCGGTTGATACTCGAATGAATATAGGCACTTCTTCTTGTCAACGTCGATGCTTGTCTGAGTGAACTTTGGAGTACATAGCAGCAGCATAAGTACTTGTCCATCTGATCTTTTTGTGCAGTTCTACTGAAATCACCCGATGTAATGATTTGCCTGCGAGTTCATGCTCCAAGTTACTCTATGAAATCGGAAAACAGTAGCATAATACCAAATTACCAATACATATGACAAGCACGATAATCAGGATAAAGACCAGTACCAAGCTGTGTGAGGTAGCATATCAATTACTATTTCCTTTGACTGGAAGCCGAGATAAGCCAAGCGACTGACATCAAAGGAAGAATGCAAGCCGAGATTAGTGACTAAGAGGAAAGGAATGAAGCTATCAAGGCAATGAAGCACCCAAAGTTTTTGTGCAGTTCCACCAAAATCGAGCATCCCTGTTGGCACATATATTGAGAGAGTGAGATTACTGTAATAGTGGGACTAGTTGATGAAACATACACTAACAAATAGAAGCACCCTCATTATCTTAATGGGTAAATTTAGCATTCCCTCCCTGCTCCACCACATGATTCACCTCATATACAAACATACAGACATACATGATTCAGCATAGGGTGCTAGTAAAGATTTGTTTAACTTTGACAGGAAAATTATGCAGCAATAAATTAGTGGTACTTAAGTACTCCTAATTAATTAAGTGGGACAGCAGAAGTGGAAGGGCTCCCTTGAGGATCGTCTCACATGTAAGGTAGTCGTTGCCGGAGCCCTTGAATGGCCTCTACTGAGGCCTCTGGCTTCAGCAAGATCGCATTGGCACTGTTTACTCTTCTTCTTCTTCCTCTTCATGCTCTGTTTCTCAGTCTCCTCACCAGTTGGTGAAACCAAGTACATGATTGGCCTTCTATTTCAGAATTGGTTTTGTCGGTCAGGGATGATGAGGAACATAGATCTCCCTTTGTGAAGTTCCACTGAAATGAACCAATTGTTCCATTCTGACATTCCAGTTAAACAACACAAAAGTCACTTCTTTTAAGAAGAGTTTTGTGCAGTGCACCAAAATTTCACAACAACAACCAGGTGAAATGGATATCCCTGTTTGCACAAAAAGCTACAGAGGAAACAGTCAGAGTCTCAAACAATTACATGCAAAAACATTTGGCTAAACTTGTCATGGCTTATAACAGTGGCATGGCTTCATTTTACCAGGGGCATTACATTAAGAACAACTAAATATTTGGTATAAGGGCATGGGACAGTGGGTGCACCAGAAGTCCAGCACCATGTACCTAAACAGGGGCATAAAGTGGTGATTCATAGTTTGTTGCCCCGAGAAACAAACATTCAAGAAACATATCTGGGTTGGTCCCATTTTTGTTCACTCTAGGCACCTACTCCTATGTGTGGATAGAAAATCTAGTCCTGGTCATACCACTGTGTACAACGTTACCCCTATATTTCCCTTTTCGACCAAGAGACCGGTTGAATGACCAGTCTGTACCACTTTCACCCCTTTCCTTCCTGTTTTTACCAAGTCCGATGTAGTACATACTAAATTCCCCCACCCCCACTTTATTTCTTGTTTGAACCAAGTACAAGATTCGACTCCATGAAGTAGCTTTACCTCTAACAATAGAAGAAGAAAAATAGGTGACGTTGGACCATCCAATCAAGAGGGGCTGAGAGGTAGAAAATGATGCACATGCAGTGACGTAGCGAGCTAGGGAAGTAGAGCTAAGGCGGTTTTGAAGGAAGATATACCTAAAGGTCGTCGGGATGTGGATAGGTGGGCGGCGGGAGGCCGGATCCGCCCACACTAGGGAAACGACGAAGGGATTGGAGGACCTCTCGCGCCAGCGCTCGGCCAGAGATAACGGTGCGGCCGGTAGTCGGTCTCCTCCCTCGCTATTGACGACGGCCTAAATGTTGCCCCTCCTCCCCTTCTCCGGCGGAGGGGGATACGTCTGGATCTGTAACCAACAGTGAGGATAGAAAGACAGTGTTTTTTGAAGGAAGAAAGACAGTGTTACCACCCCTATCTTGTTTAGATCTAGAGAGGATGGGAGTGTGTGAATAGAGCAACCCTAGCAAGCAAGCGCGGAGGCTCCGACCTATATATACGTAGGGGGGTAGTTTTCCTTTTTCACTCCATCAAAACAATCGTTTAAAATTGTGTACTACGTGCCAGGTCGCCGTTTTTTAGTTGTTGATTGTTTTTTGAGATAGCTACCCGCTTGTTCCAAGTGGTGTTACGGTGTGCCAGGTCGCACTTTGTATCGTTCAAGTCTGGTACAAGTCCCTCCATTAAATGAACAACCACACCCTCGTAAAAATTGTGAACAAGCCCACGGCTAAAATTATCGGAAACGTGGGTTGCCCCAACATGCATTATTATTTATATTTTCTACTCCCTCCGTTCCTAAATATAAGTCTTTTTTATTAGCCACACCTAAGACAAGAATTTTTTTTATTAGCAGTGAACCCCACATGTCATAGACACAAAAAGTGTGGCAAGATTCCCTTAGGCAAGCCAAAGCATGTCTAACAATTTGAGCAACTCAAGTTAGGCAAGTGTGGCAAGTGTGGGAAAAATAATGTGGCAACATAAGACAAACATAGTCACAATCCAAACAGCCCTAATTTTTTGTGACATGCATGAAAATTTGGTTAGTTAAATTTATAGTCAAAATTTGGCAAGGTGCATCAAATCAACACATGCAAGTATCAAAAGGGAAGTCACGACATGCATACATGCGTTGTACTCCCTCCGTTTCCAAATATAAGTCTTTTTAGAGATTGCAACAAGTGACTACATACGAAGAAAAATATGTCTACATACATCCATATGTAGTAGTCCATTTGAAATGTATAAAAAGACTTATATCGAGTGCAGTGCTTTGATGTGTCGCGTCAACTCGTACAAGACCGAGAAGTTTGATTACTACAGCGCCCTCTCCCTCGCAGACTGAGCTCCGGTGCCTTAACTGCACCTACCTTTGGCTGCATGACAGGTGGGCCAACCACCTGTTGGGCCCACCTATCATAGACGAAAAGGCAGGAGCAGTAAGTCAATGAAGTTGCGTCCCTCCCTCGCGCATGAGCATGGTGGCTCGCAGGACTAGTAGGAGCTTTCGCTACACGCTTCTTGACGGCGGCGAACTTGCGGATGGAGTTGACCATCATGTCATCCATGCGAGATGTGAAGCCTGCGTCGGCGAGGGCTACGACGTCGGTGGTCGCTAGCATCGTCTGGAAACGTTGCACAGTGCGGGGCCGCAGGCTGACGCCTTGGATGATTTGGCACAGCCGACTGCCGATCGCGACCATCGCCTCCATAGGTGCTTCTGGCTCCTCGTCACTTGGTCTTGGATTGGAGTGAGCAGTGTTGCACAGAGACTAAGGAGTAGATGGATTGGAGTGGTGGGCGCCTTTATATGAGAATCCAAACTCTATTGCATTCACATCGTGCTGGCTCTATTCTACTTCTCCAATTAATTCCCTCTACATGTAGAGTAATTTGAGGATGCATCATTGACCGTTCAACATCTCGGGAACCGCTACCCTCTCCCTCATTGGCATTCAAGCACCTATGGAGGCGAGGCGACTGCCGCTCGCGTCTATCGCATGTCAGGAGACGTTCCCGTCGACGACGAGGTACCTATGGTGACTTCATACATTTCAAGATGATAGTACTAGTATACTCAATATTGTGCACCGTGACCAAGACCGAGAGGAAAACAAGAGAACTACGTATTTATTTATGGTGTAGATTCACTCATTTTGCTCCATATGTACTCTGTCTCGGTGCAGTCTAGTCACTTGTTTAAATCTCTAGAAAGGCAAATACTCCTTTCTGGTTTACAGGGCTATACTAGCAAGTAGTACTACAATAGTGGGCTCACATAGCAATTTTGTCTCATGCAAGAGCCTGGCTATATGCGTGCTCCAAGGATCGCAACTGCCACGTTCGGGTTGCACTTGGCTCTTCGCCTCTTTGAGAAGACAAACAATGATGTTACTACTATTGCTTCTATAGTATCGAATCCACTGTTGCATGTTCGAATCCACTGTTGCAAGTCCGTCCACCGCGAGCGGGAGGGATAAGCAAAAGCCTGTCCTCATCTGCGAGCCACCGCACGCATGGGCGAGGGAGAAGGCGTGTAGTAGTAGTAAAATCAAGCTTCTCCTCGTTGTACGATTTGACGCGACACATCATAGCACTGGCCCAATATGGTTGCCTCTAAACTTGGCTGAAAGACCCGCAGTGTACAATACTCCATTTGCTGCAACCTCTAACATTTACCCCGCCACAAATTAAAATATATATTACTGTCTTGACCATATGAGCGTGCAAACTAGAATCACCAGGATGACAAGTAGGGCCAGAAGATTATTTTAACCAAAAAATATAGCAAGGAGCCGACCCCAACGATTTTAGGGCCTGTTTGGTTCCAATAAGTCACCTGACTTATAAGTCAGGTGACTTAAAACCAGTGACTTATAAGTCACGCCTGTTTGGTTATCATCTGACTTATAAGTCACCTGACCACACCTTCTCACCTTGTTTTTTTATGTAAAGGTGATGGGACCCATGCAAAAGGGGGTGACTTATAAGTTGGGTCTGTTTGGCAAAATAAGTCACTTTTTTCACTTTTCGACTTACAAGTTGGTGACTTATTTGGAACCAAACAGGCCCTTAAGCTTACAGGCATGGTACACGCTATCCTAGACTACTCTACACATGAAACTGCCACACGAGCGTCCAGGTTGCGCTTGGCTCTTCGCCTCTTCTGGAAGTCGAACAATGGCCCTGTTTGGATACTCTAACTCAGTTAGAGGTTAGAGTTAGATTCTAACCCAGAACTAACCCTGAACTAACTCTAACCAAAAAGGTGTTTGGATAGCAGGGTTAGATGGAGCGCGGATACGGCGAGGCGCCTTCACGGGCGGTGCGAGAGGGAGGGAGGGAGAGGACAAGAAGCTTCGAGGAAGTGAGGAGGGATCTGCCTCAGGAAGAGTGATATAAAAAGGTGTTTTTTAGTGGTCCTGAGAAGAACTAACCCAAATAAGCACTTCTTGGGTGGGCTAGATTTTTTGGATGAGTTAGATGCATCTAACCCAAACTAACCCTCCTGTTTGGATATTTTTGGGTTAAAACTAACTCTAACCCATGGATTCAAACAGGGCCAATGATGGAGTACTACTGCAGTGGAGGAGTACTACAGTATGCTTCTGGCCATATGACACCGATTGAAGTGTTGCATGTCCATCACGTACGGGAGGGAGAGCGTGTAGCAAACGGAAGCTTCTCCTAGTCATGCCATCCACCACGCTCATAGGCGAGGGAGGGATGCAGCTTCATTGACTTACTGCTCCTACCTTTGCGTCCATGACAGGTGGGCCCAACAGGTCGGTGGCCCACCTGTCATCCATCCAAAGACAGTTGCGGTTAAGGCGAGAGGGCATTGTAGTAATCAAACTTCTCGGTCTTGTATGAGTTAACGCAACACATCAAAGCACTGCACTTGATATATTTCAATAATTTGCGTTTACTGATGCATTAATTACAACGCATGCATGCATGCCGTGACTCTCCTTTCGATACTTGCATGTGTTGATTTAATGCACCTTGAAGTAGTATGAATATGTGACGGTAAAGCTTTGTAATGCCCCGGCCCTAATAAAGCGAGAGATGGTTGTGCACGAGGAGGGCGAGATCATGCAGACGGAACAAGGCCCGACGATGGAGCTCTCTATGATCTCGATGGACCTCACCTTGCTCCACTGCCCCTTGTGCCTCCGCCCCTTGAAGCCTCCACTGTATGAGGTTCGAATACACCTCATTCGTTCGGCTGATCGAGCAAGGTGCAGGTTTCTTGATTGATGTGTTGTTCGATTGATTTGTGCGGTGCAAGGGAGGGCACCTGGCTTGCGCGGACTGCCGCGTCGAGCGCCCCAAGAACCAGCGGCAGTGCCAGAAGTGCAAGCGCGGCGGTGGCTTTGACGTGCGGAACACGGCGGTGGATGACGTCCTCTCCTCGGTGAGGGTGGAGTGCTCGCACGAAGGCTGTGGGCTCTACGTCACTTACCACAAGCTCGCCGATCACCAGAGCGTGTGTTCGGTCGCGCCCTGCAAATGCCCCATGCCCGTCTACGGCTACGAAGGCCCGCCGCCGGTGCTCTCCCACCACATCAGCACCGTGCATCCCATGCCCATGCACAGGATCCAGTACGGCAAGGCGCTCTAGCTGCAAGTGCCACTGTCGGAGCCACGGCTCTTGCTGTTCGCGGAGGAGGACAGTCGCGCGTTTTTCTTGGTCGGCGGCGTGCTCGACATCAGCGCGCCTATCGTCGTGTCGGTCGTCTGCACCAGAGCGGGGGCATCCCCGCTGCCGCACTACGTGGCCAAGCTGTGGGCGAACGGCCCGTCGGGGGAGCCCAAAGGCAAGACCGACGCCATTAAGGTGGAAATGGAGGTGACAAGCAGCAGGGATCCCGGCGAAGTCGCCGTGCAGGAGCTGACCTTCTTCATAGTTCCGCCCAAGCTGCTGGCCGGGGCTAAGTCGGTGTCCCTCCACATTCAGATTGACAAGCTCACATCCTAAATGATTCTACAGTGCCTTCGATTTATCTTAGTAATATGCTAATATAGGGGTTAGCTCGGTCTACTTTAGCTTAAGGGATGGTGGGTTTTGGTGGCGATGCAGCAATTAGCTCGACATCAGATCAGCAGTGAAAGTAATTTCGAACAGTCGAATGGATATTTTGTGTCTGTTGGATATAAAGATCCTTTGGGTAAGGAGTAACAACATATATGTTTTTTTTGAAACGGAACAGATTTTTTGTTGACATGCACTAATATTTTCGAAAGGGACGTCGTGCTGTAGCTAGAAGGGTGGTTGGGACGCGGCATCAGCCCATACCACGGTGACCCCCGATTGGGACGCATCGACTGTGGATTTTCTCCCTCGCCGATGTCGACCGCGCCTACGCAGAACATTGTTCCCTTCCCCCAACTGCGGGATCAGGCCGGATATGTGACCAGCGGTGTGGCCACCGTCGTTCTATACTTGTGAAGAGAGCAACCCAAACAAGCAGGCTTGTAGCTTAGGCTCCTGCTAGTGTATATATAGTGGTTTTCTTTTTCTCTCGATATCAACCATTTTATATTGCGTATGTGTCATTGAAGAGTGAAATGATGGTTGCTTCTTCCGACTAACTTACTGTGTGATTTGACTGCTCCTTTAGTGGACCCTACACGTACTCCCCCTACGTGTATGCAACAGTCACACGTACACATGGACGCAAAAATGCGCGCGACACCCTAATGCATGCATGTCCGAGCACACGATGGAACACACACGGTCACGCTCAAGTGCTCAACCTACACGTGCATGCACACACATACTCAGCGAGGGTGAGCTAGTGACCGTATAAACACCGGAAAATGTATATATTGAGCGCAATGAGCGTATTATGAAGTCCACTAACCGTATTTTTAAAAATATACAGTGACAGACAGTGTATTTATCTCGTTTGAAATTAAGCCATATTAACCGGAGAGGAGGCAGTATGGACTAGCATTACTTTGTTGTGTCCCGTTAACTTGCCGAACGAGGAGAAGCTTGCAAGACGGGAGAAGCTTGCGCGCGGTGGCTCGCAGGACAAGGAGAAACTTTTGACTAATGAAGTTGTCCTTCACTCAGACGGTGGACGTGCAACAGTTAATTCGGTGTCAGATTGCCAGAAGCATACACTATACTAGTAGTACTATTATTGTTCCACTTCCCGAAGAGGCGAACAGCCAAGGCAAAGTTTACTAGTACTAGTACTAGCACTATAGTCTATAGAGGTAGTACTAGGAACCGGATGGAGGAGCGTCTGCACTCTTATTATATTTTTAAAATGTGATAAAGCAATCTTCAACACATTTGGTTCTCTTAGAGGGTTCTCGCATGTGATAATGGAAGTTGATTGCATGGAACACTCGCCACAATTCTCGCTTAATTCGTGCTCATATCCTGTTACAAATAGGAGCGCTTGGTAATATTTCCTCTTTTTTTATTCAGCATGTAAACAGGTCAGCAAACCTTGCAGCGCATCTTTGTGCGAACCATGCTTGCTGCACTTTGAATGTGCCCGAGAGCTGGCTTGATGAAACACCTCACTTCCTACTTCTTTTTTGCGGGGTACCTCACTTCCTAGTGACCAGTGTCTTGGCTGATCGTCCTAAGAATGCTTATATATGAATAAAGCTCTCTCATTTACCCACAAAAAAGATTAAGCCATATTATCCGGAAAGGAGGGAGTATGGACTAGCACTACTTGTTGGTGTGTCCCATCAACTTGCAAAACAAGGAGAAGCTTGCAGGACAAGGTGAAGCTCGCTTACGCCTTTTGACTAATGCAACGTACCCACGCCCAGGTGGTGGACATGCATCAGTTCATTCAGTGTCAGATTGCCAGAGGCATACACTGTAGTACCGAACATGCGGAGTACCATCATTGTTCGACTTCACGAAGAGGCGAAGAGCCAAGGGCAAGGTTTAGTAGTACGAGTAGTACTTCTACTAGAACTGCATGGTAGAGCCTCACTACAAGAAATATGTCAACTAGTGACCTTCTGTTAATGACCCTGGAAGAATTGGTCATAGATCTATGACCATTTCAGACCAATTGGTCAAAAGCTGTTCGGGGGGCTCCAAACCCTAAACCATTGCGACCATTTTGGTTAGAAAGGTCGTAATTTCCTTACACGAAATGGTCATAAAGCAGACTGCACTAGTCTGCTGCCTTATTTCTAGCTGATCATGACCAATATAGATGGTCATAACCTTGTAAATTGTGGTGGATTGGTATGACTTGGCGCCACCTCATCAGTTTTGCCTATGTGTCATGTCCATGTGTCAATTTTTGCCCTAGGTTGTGAAGCAACCTATATTTCTGTCATTCCCAAAATTCCCAAAAAAATCTCATAAATTCTTTGGGTCATATCTTCATCAAATATGTAAAAATCCTTCCTTGCCTAGTTCAAAACTAATTCAACAATATTCATTTTCCTATTTTGTTCATAACAGCACTTTATGAAGGAAGTGCTATTTATATATTCTTGATTGCCCTCGGAATTTTTGGGCACTCTTTCCTATCCAAATCATTACCGCATGACAAAATTCAGCTCCATTTGCCTAGCAAATTTCCAAAGTTTTTGTCCACCTAGAAGCATTGTGAAGGAAGTGCCTTTTTATATATCGAAATGACATGAAATTTATACAGTTCCTTCATATGCCCAAATTATCACCCTCCTCCAAATTACAGCTCAGTCAAATCATCTATGTGAGCCCAGGTTCAATTTATATTTTATGGCCAAATTGGCACGTTGCAAAGCAAGTGTTATCTAGAACCCTCCTATTACCCTCAAACTTTTTGGGCATTCTTCCATACCCAAATCATTGTCACATGATAATATTCATCTCAATTTTCCTAGTAAATCTTTCTCAGGAAATTTCCAAAGTTTCTACCTCGAGAGAAGCTTTGTGAAGTAAGTACTAGTTGGGCTTACCCAAATGATCTGAAAATTTATCAGCGCATGACCATACCTATGTAACTTACCTACACCAATTTTGAGCTCATTTCATTCATCCAATCTCTCTCACTAGTTTTCCTAAGTTTCTGTCCATAGAAGGGCATTGTGAAGAAAGTACTACTTTGGCATGTCCAAATGGTATCAATTTTCTACAATTCTTTCCTATGCCCAAATAACCATCCTCCACCAAATTTCAGCTTAATCCATTCATTATTTTGAGCCCAGCTTCAACATTCGTATTTTTGTCCAGCGTGGTACTTTGCAAAGCAAGTACCACCTAGGATCCTCCTTTTGAGCTAAAAATTTGTGAAGACATTCTCCTTAGTAGGTGATCATCCTCAGCCAAAACTCACGCCCATTGGCCATGTGCATTTCCTGTACCGCTAATCAAACACTTGGCTGCTAATTCATCTTTGAGCATAGGTCAGTCTCCTCGTGAGATTCTTCTGTTGTAATTTTCTTCCTAGCACCTACCTGGGGAGTGCCCAACCCACTAGACATGCCTAGGCCTCCCAAAACGCATGTCAATGCCAAGGTCACGCGGTGACCATGCGGCGGGCATGCGAGTTTACGCGCTCTGGAGTTGGGGCCCTGGGCCACATCCAAACCTCGACGTATCGCCACCAAACCATGTATTTATGATTAAATAGATACTTATGTGACTATAAATGATTTTTGGAAAAAATAAAGAGCAAACAATAAGGTAGATGCAGTTCAAAATTGACCGGCTTCCTACTGAATTGGTAGAAATTTGTCTTTTTCACAAGAGATGGATCAAAACTTTTGACACCAAACCATTTTGTTAATTATGCATTAAATATGTCCTAATATTTTGTAAAAATGATTTGGTCCAATTTTGCAACAAATATATGGTAGCTCCTTCACAAAAAAACTCATTTTGGGCATTCAAAAAATGGAAAATGGATTTTCCGTGCAAAGAAAATGAAAACTCCCTTAGGCAACATTGTTTGGAATTCCAAGATGCACCCTTGTGCATAATATGAGATCATTTGAACAAACTATGCCATGAATGTGGCCATAAGATTGATCATTTGGCTTGGAAGCCATGAATCTTCATGCGTGATAGCTCGTTTCTGAGAACACTTTTTAAAAATAATTGTCGTATTACAAGTTTTTTATTTTTCCTGGAAACTTGGTCACATATAATGACAGAATGCGAAGGTTTCCCATTTTTTTGATTTTTTTGAATTTTTATGCCCGTTTCGAAATGCGATGAAAATGGTGGGTTTGACCATTCCTAGCTAGTGGTTGAATCTTGGAAAACTTTTGATGTTTCTTTGATTAAATAGATACTTATGTATCTAGAAATGATTTTTTGAAAAAATAAAGATCAAACTATGAGGCAGCTGCAGTTTAAATTTGACCCGCTTCCTACTGAATCGGCGGGAATTTGTCTTTTTCACCAGAGGTGGATCAAGCCTTTTGACACCCAACCATTTGGTCAATTGTCCATTAAATATGGCCTAGTATTTTAGAAAAATGATTTGGGTCCAATTTTGCAACAATTATTTGGGAGGTCCTTCACAAAAAAACCTCCTTTTGGGCACTCGAAAATTGGAAAATGGTTTTTTCGTCCAAAGAAAATGAAAAGTCCCTTAGGCAACATTGTTTGCCATTCCAATATGCACCCTTGTGCACAATTTGAGATCATTTGAATAAACTATGCCATGAATGTGGCCATAAGATTGATCATTTGGCTTGAAAGCCATTGATCTCCACATGTGATAGCTCGTTTCTGAGAACACTTTTTAAAAATAATTGTCGTATTACAAGTTTGTTATTTTTCCTGGGAACTTGGCCACATATAATGACACAATGTGAAGGTTTCCCAATTTTTTGATTTTTTTTTAATTTTTTATGCCCGTTTCAAAATGCGATCAAAACGGCGGGAATGACCATTCCTAGCTAGTGGTTGAATCTTGGAAAACTTTTGGTGTTTCTCTGATTAAATAGATACTTATGTATCTAGAAATGATTTTTTGAAAAAATAAAGAGCAAACTATGAGGCAGCTGCAGTTCAAATTTGACCCGCTTCCTACTGAATCGGCAGGAATTTGTCTTTTTCACCAGAGGTGGATCAAGCCTTTTGACACCCAACCATTTGGTCAATTGTCCATTAAATATGGCCTAGTATTTTAGAAGAATGATTTGGTCCAATTTTGCAACAATTGTTTGGGAGGTCCTTCACAAAAAAACCTCCTTTTGGGCACTCGAGAATTGGAAAATGGTTTTTTCGTCCAAAGAAAATGAAAAGTCCCTTAGGCAACATTGTTTGTCATTCCAATATACACCCTTGTGCACAATTTGAGATCATTTGAACAAACTATGCCATGAATGTGGCCATAAGATTGATCATTTGGCTTGAAAGCCATTGATCTCCACATGTGATAGCTCGTTTCTGAGAACACTTTTTAAAAATAATTGTTGTATTACAAGTTTGTTATTTTTCCTAGGAACTTGGCCACATATAATGACACAATGTGAAGGTTTCCCAATTTTTTGATTTTTTTGAATTTTTTATGCCTGTTTCAAAATGCGGTCAAAACGGCGGGAATGACCGTTCCTAGCTAGTGGTTGAATCTTGGAAAACTTTTGGTGTTTCTCTGATTAAATAGATACTTATGTATCTAGAAATGATTTTTTGAAAAAATAAAGAGCAAACTATGAGGCAGCTGCAGTTCAAATTTGACCCGCTTCCTACTGAATCGGCGGGAATTTGTCTTTTTCACCAGAGGTGGATCAAGCCTTTTGACACCCAACCATTTGGTCAATTGTCCATTAAATATGGCCTAGTATTTTAGAAAAATGATTTGGTCCAATGTTGCAACAATTATTTGGGAGGTCCTTCACAAAAAAACCTCCTTTTGGGCACTCGAAAATTGGAAAATGGTTTTTTTGTCCAAAGAAAATGAAAAGTCCCTTCAACATTGTTTGCCATTCCAATATGCACCCTTGTGCACAATTTGAGATCATTTGAACAAACTATGCCATGAATGTGGCCATAAGATTGATCATTTGGCTTGAAAGCCATTGATCTCCACATGTGATAGCTCGTTTCTGAGAACACTTTTTAAAATAATTATCGTATTACAAGTTTGTTATTTTTCCTGGGAACTTGGCCACATATAATGACACAATGTGAAGGTTTCCCAATTTTTGATTTTTTTTAATTTTTTATGCCTGTTTCAAAATGCGGTCAAAACGGCGGGAATGACCGTTCCTAGCTAGTGGTTGAATCTTGGAATTTTTTTGGTGTTTCTCTGATTAAATAGATACTTATGTACCTAGAAATGATTTTTGGAAAAAATAAAGAGAAAACTACGAGGTAGCTATAGTTCAAATTTGACCCGCTTCCAGCTGAATCGGCGGGAATTTGTCTTTTTCACGAGAGGTGGATCTAAACTTTTTACACCTAACCATTTGGTCAATTGTCCATTAAATATGGCCTAGTATTTTAGAAAAAAGATTTGGTCCAATTTTGCAACAATTATTTGGGAGGTCCTTCACAAAAAATCTCCTTTTGGGCACTCGAAAAATGGAAAATGGTTTTTTCGTCCAAAGAAAATGAAAACTTCCTTTGGCAACATTGTTTGCCATTCCAAGATGCATCCTTGTAGATGTATAATCACACAATGCGAAGGTTTTCATTTTTTTTGTGAATTTCCTATGCCGATTTCAAAATGTGATCAAATTTGCCCGCTTGACCCTTCTTAGTTAGGTGGTTAATAATGCAAAACTATTGGTTTGTCTAGGATGAATAGCTAATTTTGTATCTAAAAATGATTTTTTTAGAAAATAAATAGCAAACTATAAGATACCTGTAGTTCAAATTTGACTCGTTTCTTGCCGAATTGGCTGTTTCTCAAAATACCTAGAAAGATCGGAAATGCAATCAAATTGATGATCATCGATGAAAGGTGGTCTAACTTAAGTGAAAATTTTCGTGATGCCATTTTGCAAAATATTTTTGGTAGCTGCCTCACAAACCTCCCTTGTTTTTAACACTAAGAAGAGTAATTTTTAATAGCTCATTTTCGAACCAATCAGGAAGCAACACACGGATCACCCCACTATATTCGATCTGAGCCATCCGACTCCTACTGATCTAGCTTCTCTCCCTTCCTCCCTCGACCCCCTCCTTCCCGAGAAACCCTAGGTCAAGTGCTGATGTCTCCCTCTCCCCGATCCAGACCCCTCCCGCGCCGCCCCTCTCCCCGATCCAGATCCGTCCTCCCTCCGATGCTCTCCCCTCCGCTCCATCCTCCCCTTGGACAAGATCCGGCGCGCACGTCCCACACATCGACCGCGCCCTCCCACCCACACATCGCCACCGCCACCCGCCGCCACCTCCCTCTCCTCCTCCCATCTGAAGAGAAGAGGGATCTCGCGCCCATCCATGGCCATCTCCTCTCATCAAGCCCCCTGCTCCGCCGCGTCCTCGCCTACCTGGCCCTCTGCACCGCCGTGATCTCCGGCCCGTCCGCGCCCCCCGACGTGCCCGCGGTCGCGGGCCCCCAGCCACCGTCGCTGTTGTTGTCCAGGTAGGCCCTTCCCCTCCTTCCTCGCCCAGATCCACCCGCTCCTCCTCACCTTCTCCTCCTATCTTTCCCGTTGCTGCAAGTCATCATGGCGTGGAGATGGAGATGACGGCAGGAGGGCGCCAACCTTGCCCTGCTCGAGATGGATGAGGGCTGCGCCTAGCTTCGGCCCTGCTCTGCTCGAGGAGGAGGAGGGGCAGGAGGAGAGGTTTCTTTCCATCGAGGTAGGCGCCGTCCGTTCACTGTTCCCCCATCCCTCGCCTGGTTCTTGTTCTTCTGTACTCGTCGATGTGATGAGTCCCGTTCGGCGACTGCTCTTGATTTGTGCAATAGGAGGCTTTGTGCGGTTCTATTGGCAGGTTTTCCTAATTCTAGATCTAGTTTTCGCATGGTAAACAACCCGTGATTGGAACTGGGATGCAGTAAAATACTTTGCATCCAAACGCACAAGATTAAACAAGATTTACTGTAAATTTTGCACATCACGGTAATTTCACTTGCTGTTAACTACTGTAGCATTAGGAGTAGTTTTGCTACAATACTCCTTGAGCAGGGTGAATGGAGGGTGAGGAAGTTTTACTGCCGAGTAGGATTGCACAGGGAGTAGTTAGGAGTAGTAGATGTTGATGATCATAGTTAGGAGTAGTTTTGCCTTTGGTGATCATCCAAAAATGTGATGTACTATTGTACTTTGAGTGAAAATGGAATGGTGCGATCCTGCACAACATACTTTATTCTGCGCTTGTGTACTGTATGCACTTGTGCAGTAGATGTTGAGTAATGTATGCACTTGTGTAGTAGATATTTTATTCTGCGGAGGAATGAACGGTCGCGCCATTTTTGGCGTCGGGCCAGTTTCCATTTGAGTTGAGAAGGATGTTGATGTAATCTGGTAGGAAGGTTGTCTTTTTCATGTCCTGTGGAGGGCCATGTGGCGCTGATGTGATACATATACATGCTAACATTTCTTTCTTTGGTTGTTTCTATGAATAAAAATAGCCCGACATTCATTCTTTCTGCACCATTTGTGCTCTGCTCACTCATGCTGTGGTCTGTGTCTTTTTTTTTGTCTCCCATTTTTGTGACCTTGAAGATCAGCTTGTTGCTATACCTGGCAGAGTGCTGGTGTGTGCTGATTTCGTTTTCTTGACATAAGTGCCAGCATTGTTTCCTTGGGAACAAAAGGCCATTTTCTCCAATGTTACAAATACAATTGCTACTTACTGAACTGCTTTGCACATTGCTGAAGTCTCTTTGGTTCAGAGATTTTTCTTAAATTGTCATATCGCAATTGTTCGGTTTGCTACGCGAATCAGTCGCAATGCCTGCTAAAGCTGAATTTCAACCAGCCACGGGATGAATTCTACACTATTGAAAATGTTTGTTTTCCCAAAAAGAATATTCATGTTAGTACATACAGTACTCCCCCTGTACCAAAATACTTGTAGTTGGGGGAACTTCTACTAATTTCCCCCAACTACAAGTATTTGGATACAGAGGGAGTAGATTTTTTTTCCTCAGCTTTTGGCCAAGAGTTGCAGCAACCAAACTTGCAATGATTTGTGGCTAAACAACCACTGACTGGCCCTAAATTGGCACCCTTTATCATGCTTTCATTCTGATTTGTACATCATCCTGGATGGTCTGCCCAAACGATGCTCATAGCGTTTCTGTTAGCCTGCGTTACAACTCATTTTTTATTTAAAGAACAACCAAGTGGCACAGTGGTTCTACTTCTCATAAATTGACAGAAAGGTTCTAGCATGTTTTCATTTGCAAGTAAAACTCGACCTTCTTTTAGTTGAGTGAATATGTTTTAGATATGGAACGTTTTACAGTACATTTCTTTCCTTCTAAATGTGAATTCATGTACATCATCAAGCATTTCACATTTGTTGTAGCACTATGTAATGGTGTACTTCTTTTAGAAATTCTGCTCCTTACGTTTATAAATTCTACATATGGTTTCTCATCACTTGGTGCATATATAGCACGTTTTGGGCAACGAATTATTCAGCGTTCTATGTTAAAGCTTTCAACCTTGAAATCACATATTTGTTTGGGCATGTGCTATATGTACCATTTTAGAAGTAGTCGACATATTTCTGTCCTGCTATAGTCTTTTTTAAACTTCTTATAAGATTGAAGTATTCATTCTGATTTTTGGTTTGCTGATTGTTGTAGACAGATGTATGAAACCTCTTAACTGTGGACGACAACTACTTGAGAAGGACCATCATCACCCATCAAGTACGCCATTGAGGTAATTCACCAGTCCCTCCAGCACCAACTATCTATTTTCTCCAGTATGCTTAGGTTTTTCATGCTGTTGTGGTAGCCCCATTGCTGTTGCGTTGAATCTCATGCCAGCGCTGGTGCGTCTGTGGCTTGATGTGCTGTGATCTTTATCTGTGTAGGTTTTGTTTGATGATATGCTTAGATTATGATCATAAGCATGGTGGTTTGATGATGTTGAGGCCAGCTGTTAAACCATGATATAGTTGCTGGAACTGAGCTTAATATTCATGTGTGTATGTGTGTGTGTGTGTCGAGTAAAGTTGTGGTTTGTGATGCTCCTTTGTAACGTGATGAAACAAAGAATGTCCTTTACTCCTTTTTTAAATGGAATGTTCATAATATATTGGCTCCAGTTTTTCTAATTTTTATCAGCTGATTCATGTAACAGGGCGTCCGTGGAAGGCCCAGTCCTGACTCTCCAGTGAGTCCGGCATTTGATCGCTATTGAAGGAGCTACATGTAGAAGAAAACACTTGTAGAGCTTGTAACTGATTCCCATAGTTGTAGAGCTTGTATCAACTAAGCTTGTATTACGTGTAACTTGTAGAACTTGTAAATGCTACAGCTTGTAGGACGTGTCATTTGTAGAGCTTATAAATAAGCTTGTATATGCTACAGCTTGTAGGACGTGTCATTTGTAGAGCTTGTATTGAATCTGGCTATTGTTATTTGAAGTATCATGTGTGTTTTTTGCTTGCCAATTTAACTACTGGTTATTTTCTTATTGTCAAATTGAAATATGAAGAATCTGGGCCTAATAGCTAGGACCCACTTATCAGAACCTGACAAGTGGGACCTGTTTGACTAGTGGACCCATTTTATAAAAAAATAAAACTGTTGGTACAAAAAGGCCATGACCCATGAAATAAAAAGGCCGAATTGTTGGGCTTGTCCCATGAAGTCTGACCAAAAATTGATAGGAAAAAAATATATAGAAAGGCTGAATTAATGGGCTCGGCCCATATAAACACCCAATTGGATCGGGCTGATTCTTGTGCCACATTAGATTGCCACATCGGATGCCTACCTGGCTTGGGGAGGCTGCTAGTGACCAAAACAAAACAATAGGCATATTTTTGTCGTAGACGTCTACGACCTTCTCACAGAGAAGGTCGTTAATTTCAGTTTATGATCGCTAGCTTTTGACCTTCTGTTTTTGGTCACAAAAAGGTCGCAAATGAAAAACAATGACCTTTCAGTGACCAATACTCAAGGTCAAAAGTTGACATATTTCTTGTAGTGCCTCTGTACTCTTTTTTTAATCTCTGATAAAGTACACATTTATTCCGGAGAAGGGCGGAAAACGGCAGCCCAGCATGTACTGATGATATCGATCAACCATGCTCTAATATATCTTGGCCTCCGTGCGAGCTCGTCTGTGTGTTCTCGCTCCTCGTCTCTCTCAAGGAACGGCGGGTTGGCCATTTTGCCTTCAATTGAGATCGGTTTGCTCACACTTCGGTCCCACATGTCAGTGATATGCCAAGAGGAGGTGCGTTGACTGACTGGCCATACGCGTACTTGGTTTTGCACCTTCATACTACTCCTCCCTCTGTCACAGTTTACAGGGCGTGCTTCATTATGATGCATTTCTCTCAATGCATTTCCACCACCAGAGAGACTTTAGACATGTTTGGTTAAATGCTCAATTAATTAGGGCGTGGTAACCGCAATTTTCTCTCGATGTAGTACTACGGAGTGGAGTACGTGCATGCATGTGTGTACCCGGGGTGGAAGCACTGCATGCATGTGTGTACGCATTATTTCCTCTAGTAATAGACGCCGTTCTATAACTACCAATACTATTTTTCAGGCCGACCGCTAGTCGCCTTGGTCCCAGAGATTTTCTCTTTTTCTGAAGCACGCTCTATAAACAGTGACGGATGGAGTAGTATGAGAGGATTCAAAGAAGAGCGTATTGATGGTTGCTTCTTCCGAGCAACTTACAGTGGGAAAGGTGGGGCTTATGATTTGACTACTCATTACTCACTATTAATGCGGCGCAACGACCGGTCTGAGCCTCCCATGCGGCTGTGCACTACCCCCTCGGTTCTTAAATATACTCCGGAGTATTTGTCTTTCTAGAGATTTCAACATGTGACTACTCAAATATTTGTCTTTTTAGAGATTCAAATGGACTATTAAATACGGATGTATATAGACATATTTTAGAGTGTAGATTCACTCATTTTGCTCCGTATGTAGTCACTTGTTGAAATCTCTAGAAAGACAAATATTTAGGAACGGAGGGAGTACACATACGAAGCAAAATGAGTGAATCTACACATTAAAATATGCCCATTTGAAATTTGTAAAAAGATAAATATTGTTGATGACAGTTGCGATGACAAAAAAGAAGTATATTCCTTGTCCTAAGGGAAGATAAAAACACGGTTGTGTTTGTCTAAAATGGTGTGAGGACGAGATTGCAATATGGAAAGTATGTCGGACGAGATACATTTTGTGGAAAGAACTATGGAAGATCCACATGCAGCGACATGGGAAGACGGGCAGTGGAGCAAGGCCAGAGGGGATACCTGGAGGTCATCGGGATGTAAGTAGTGAAGGAAATATGCCCTAGAGGCAATAATAAAGTTATTATTTATTTCCTTATTTCATGATAAATGTTTATTATTCATGCTAGAATTGTATTAACCGGAAACATAATACATGTGTGAATACATAGACAAACAGAGTGTCACTAGTATGCCTCTACTTGACTAGCTCGTTAATCAAAGATGGTTATGTTTCCTAACCATGGACAAAGAGTTGTTATTTGATTAACAGGATCACATCATTAGTTGAATGATCTGATTGACATGACCCATTCCATTAGCTTAGCACCCGATCGTTTAGTATGTTGCTATTGCTTTCTTCATGACTTATACATGTGCCTATGACTATGAGATTATGCAACTCCCGTTTGCCGGAGGAACACTTTGTGTGCTACCAAACGTCACAATGTAACTGGGTGATTATAAAGGTGCTCTACAGGTGTCTCCAAAGGTACATGTTGGGTTGGCGTATTTCGAGATTAGGATTTGTCACTCCGATTGTTGGAGAGGTATCTCTGGGCCCTCTCGGTAATGCACATCACATAAGCCTTGCAAGCATTGCAACTAATGAGTTAGTTGTGAGATGATGTATTATGGAACAAGTAAAGAGACTTGCCGGTAACGAGATTGAACTAGGTATTGGATACCGACGATCGAATTTCGGGCAAGTAACATACCGATGACAAAGGGAACAACGTATGTTGTTATGCGGTCTGACCGATAAAGATCTTCGTAGAATATGTGGGAGCCAATATGAGCATCCAGGTTCCGCTATTGGTTATTGACCGGAGACGTGTCTCGGTCATGTCTACCTTGTTCTCGCACCCGTAGGGTCCGCACGCTTAAGGTTTCGATGATAGTTATATTTTGAGTTTATGAGTTTTGATGTACCGAAGGAGTTCGGCATCCCGGATGAGATCGGGGACATGACGAGGAGTCTCGAAATGGTCAAGACATAAAGGTTGATATATTGGAAGCCTATATTTGGATATCGGAAGTGTTGCGGGTGAAATCGGGATTTTACCGGATTACCGGGAGGTTACGGGAACCCCCCGGGAGGTATATGGGCCTTAGTGGGCCTTAGTGGAAGAGAGGAGAGGTGGCCAGAGATGGGCCGCGTGCCCCTCCCCCCTTGGTCCGAATAGGACAAGGATAGGGGGCCGGCCCCCCTTCCTCCTCTCTCTCCTCTTTCCCCCCCTTCGCGAATCCTATTCCAACTAGGAAAGGGGGGAGTCCTACTCCCGGAGGGAGTAGGACTCCTCCTGGCGCGCCTCCTCTTGGCCGGCCGCCCCCCCTTTGAGCCTTTATATACGGAGGCAAGGGGCACCCCTAAGGACACAAGTCGATCCACGTGATCATATTCTTAGCCGTGTGCGGTGCCCCCTTCCACCATAGTCCTCGATAATATTGTAGCGGTGCTTAGGCGAAGCCCTATGACATTAGTACATCAAGATCGTCACCACGCCGTCGTGTTGACGGAACTCTTCCCCGACACTTTGCTGGATCGGAGTCCGGGGATCGTCATCGAGCTGAACGTGTGCTAGAACTCGGAGGTGCCGTAGTTTCGGTGCTTGATCGGTCGGGCCGTGAAGATGTACGACTACATCAACCAAGTTAACACTTCCGTTGTCGATCTACAAGGGTACGTAGATCATACTCTCCCCTCTCGTTGCTATGCATCACCATGATCTTGCGTGTGCGTAGGAATTTTTTTGAAATTACTACGTTCCCCAACAGTGGCATCCGAGCCTAGGTTTTATGTGTTGATGTTATATGCACGAGTAGAACACAAGTGAGTTGTGGGAGATATAAGTCATACTGCTTACCAGCATGTCATACTTTGGTTCGGCGGTATTGTTGGACGAAGCGGCCCGGACCGACATTACGCATACGCTTACGCGAGACCGGTTCTCCCGACGTGCTTTGCACAAAGGTGGCTAGCGGGTGACAGTTTCTCCAACTTTAGTTGAACCAAGTGTGGCTACGCCCGGTCCTTGCGAAGGTTAAAACAACACCAACTTGACAAACTATCATTGTGGTTTTGATGCGTAGATAAGATTGGTTCTTGCTTAAGACCGTAGCAGCCACGTAAAACTTGCAACAACAAAGTAGAGGACGTCTAACTTGTTTTTGCAGGGCATGTTGTGATGTGATATGGTCAAGACATGATGCTAAATTTTATTGTATGAGATGATCATGTTTTGTAACCGAGTTATCGGCAACTGGCAGGAGCCATATGGTTGTTGCTTTATTGTATGCAATGCAATCGCGCTGTAATGCTTTACTTTATCACTAAGCGGTAGCGATAGTCGTGGAAGCATAAGATTGGCGAGATGACAACGATGCTATGATGGAGATCAAGGTGTCGCGCCGGAGACGATGGTGATCATGACGGTGCTTCGGAGATGGAGATCACAAGCACAAGATGATGATGGCCATATCATATCACTTACATTGATTGCATGTGATGTTTATCTTTTATGCATCTTATCTTGCTTTGATTGACGGTAGCATTATAAGATGATCTCTCACTAATTATCAAGAAGTGTTCTCCCTGAGTATGCACCGTTGCGAAAGTTCTTCGTGCTGAGATACCACGTGATGATCAGGTGTGATAGGCTCTACGTTCAAATACAATGGGTGCAAAACAGTTGCGCACGCGGAATACTCAGGTTATACTTGATGAGCCAAGCATATACAGATATGGCCTTGGAACACGGAGACCGAAAGGTCGAGCGTGAATCATATAGTAGATATGATCAACATAGTGATGTTCACCATTGAAACTACTCCATCTCACGTGATGATCGGACATGGTTTAGTTGATTTGGATCACGTGATCACTTAGAAGATTAGAGGGATGTCTTTCTAAGTGGGAGTTCTTAAGTAATATGATTAATTGAACTTTAAATTTATCATGAACTTAGTCCTGGTAGTATTTTGTAAATTATGTTGTAGATCAATAGCTCGCGTTGTTGCTTCCCTGTGTTTATTTCGATATGTTCCTAGAGAAAATTGTGTTGAAAGATGTTAGTAGCAATGATGCGGATTGGATCCGTGATCTGAGGTTTATCCTCATTGCTGCACAGAAGAATTATGTCCTTGATGCACCGCTAGGTGACAGACCTATTGCAGGAGCAGATGCATATGTTATGAACGTTTGGCTAAGCTCAATATGATGACTACTTGATAGTTTAAGTGCACCATGCTTAACGGCTTAGAATCGGGACTTCAAAGACGTTTTGAACGTCATGGAGCATATGAGATGTTCCAGGAGTGGAAGTTAATATTTCAAGCAAATACCCGAGTTGAGAGATATGAAGTCTCCAACAAGTTCTATAGCTAAAAGATGAAGGAGAATCGCTCAACTAGTGAGCATGTGCCCAGATTGTCTGAGTACTACAATCGCTTGAATCAAGTGGGAGTTAATCTTCCAGATAAGATAGTGATTGACAGAATTCTCTAGTCACCATCACCAAGTTAGTAGAACTTCGTGATGAACTATGATATGCAAGGGATAACGAAAACGATTCCCAAGCTCTTCGTAATGCGGAAATTGACGAAGGTAGAAATCGAGAAAAACATCAAGTGTTGATGGTAGACAAGACCACTAGTTTCAAGAAAAGGGCAGAGGGAAGAAGGGGAACTTCAAGAAGAACAGCAAGCAAGTTGCTGCTCAAGTGAAGAAGCCCAAGTCTGGTCCTAAGCCTGAGACTAAGTGTTTCTACTTCAAAGGGACTGGTCACTGGAAGCGGAACTACCCCAAGTGATTGGCAGATAAGAAGGATGGCAAAGTGAACATAAGTATATTTGATATACATGTTATTAATGTGTACTTTACTAGTGTTTATAGCAACCCCTCAGTATTTGATACTAGTTCAGTTGCTAAGATTAGTAACTCGAAATGGGAGTTGCAGAATAAACAGAGACTAGTTAAGGGTGAAGTTACGATGTGTGTTGGAAGTGGTTCCAAGATTGATATGATCATCATCGCACACTCCCTATACTTTCGGGATTAGTGTTGAACCTGAGTAAGTGTTATTTGGTGTTTGCGTTGAGCATGAAGATGATTTGATCATGTTTATTGTAATACGGTTATTCATTTAAGTAAGAGAATAAATTGTTATTCTGTTTACATGAATAAAACCTTATATGGTTACACACCCAATGAAAATAGTTCGTTGGATCTCGATCGTAGTGATACACATAATCATAATATTGAAACCAAAAGATGCAAAGTTAATAATGATAGTGCAACTTATTTGTGGCACTGCCGTTTAGGTCATATTGGTGTAAAGCGCATGAAGAAACTCCATGCTGATGGGTTTTTGGAATCACTTGATTATGAATCACTTGATGCTTGCGAACCATGCCTCATGAGCAAGATGACTAAAACGTCGTTCTCCGGAACAATGGAGCGAGCAACTGACTTATTGGAAATAAATACATACTGATGTATGCGATCCGATGAGTGTTAAGGCTCGCGGAGGGTATCATTATTTTCTGACCTTCATAGATGATTTGAGCAGATATGGATATATCTACTTGATGAAACATAAGTCTGATACATTTGAAAAGTTCAAAGAATTTCAGAGTGAAGTGGAAAATCATCGTGACAAGAAAATAAGGTTTCTACGATCTGATCGCGGAGACAAATATTTGAGTTACGAGTTTGTTCTTCAATTAAAACAATGTGGAATAGTTTCACAAATTCATGCCACCTGGAACACCACAGCATAATGGTGTGTCCGAACATCATAAACGTACTTTATTGGATATAGTACAATCTATGATGTTTCTTACCGATTTACCACTATTGTTTTGGGGTTATGCATTAGAGACAGCTGCATTCACATTAAATAGGGCACCATCTAAATCCGTTGAGACGACACTATATGAACTGTGGTTTAGCAAGAAACCAAAGTTGTCGTTTCTTAAAGTTTGAGGTAGCAATGCTTATGTGAAAAAGTTTCAACCTGATAAGCTCAAACCCAAATCGGAGAAGTGCGTCTTCATAGGATACCCAAAAGAAAAATGTTGGGTACACCTTCTATCACAGATCTGAAGGCAAGATGTTTGTTGCTGAGAATGGATCCTTTCTAGAGAAGGAGTTTCTCTCGAAATAAGTGAGTGGGAGGAAAGTAGAACTTGATAAGGTAACCGTACCTGCTCCCTTATTGGAAAGTAGTTCATCACAGAAATCTGTTTCTGTGACACCTACACCAATTAGTGAGGAAGCTAATGATATTGATCATGAAACTTCAGATCAAGTTACTACCGAATCTCGTAGGTAAACCAGAGTGAGATCCACACCAGAGTGGTACGGTAATCCTGTTCTGGAAGTCATGTTACTAGACCATGACGAACTTGCGAACTAAGAGGAAGCGATGATGAGCCCAGATTCCGCGAAATGGTTTGAGGCCATAAAATCTGAGATATGATCCATGTATGAGAACAAAGTATGGACTTTGATGGATTTGCCCGATGATCGGCAATAAATGGATCTTCAAGAGGAAGACGGACGTTGATAGTAGTGTTACTATCTACAAAGCTAGACTTGTCGAAAAAGGTTTTTGACAAAGTTCAAAGTGTTGACTACGATGAGAGTTTCTCACTCGTATCTATGCTTAAGTCTGTCCGAATCATGTTAGCAATTGCCGCATTTTATGAAATCTGGCAAATGGATAAACAAAACTGCATTCCTTAATGGATTTATTAAAGAAGAGTTATATATGATGCAACCAGAAGGTTTTGTCAATCCTAAAGGTGCTAACAAAATATGCAAGCTCCAGCGATCCATCTATGGACTGGTGCAAGCATCTCGGAGTTGGAATATACGCTTTGATAAGTTGATCAAAGCATATAGTTTTATACAGACTTGCGGTAAAGCCTGTATTTACTAGAAAGTGAGTGGGAGCACTACAACATTTCTGATAAGTATATGTGGATGACATAATGTTGATCGGAGATAATGTAGAATTATTCTACAAAACATAAAGGAGTGTTTGAAAGGAGTTTTTCAAAGAAAGTCCTCGGTGAAGCTTCTTACATATTGAGTATCAAGATCTATAGAGATATATCAAGACACTTGATAAGTTTTTTCAATGAGTACATACCTTGACAAGATTTTGATGTAGTTCAAAATGGAACAGTCAAAGAAAGAGTTCTTTCCTGTGTTACAAGGTGTGAAATTGAGTAAGACTCAAAACCCGACCACGACAGAAGATAGAAAGAGAATGAAAGTCATTCCCTATGCCTTGGTCATAGGTTCTATAAAGTATGTCATGCTGTGTACCAGATCTATTGTATACCCTACCACTGAGTTTGGCAAGGGAGTACACTAGTGATCTAGGAGTAGATCACTGGACAGCTGTCAAAATTATCCTTAGTGGAATAAGGATATGTTTCTCGATTATGGAAGTGAAAAAAGGTTCGGCGTAAAGGGTTATGCCGATGCAAGTTTTGACACTAATCTAGATGAATCTAAGTCTCAATCTAGATACATATTGAAAGTGGGAGCAATTAGCTAGAGTAGCTCCGTGCAGAGCATTGTTGACATAAATATTTGGGAAATACTTACGGATCTGAATATAACAGACCCAGTGACTAAAATTATCTCACAAGCAAAACATGATCACACCTTAGTACTCTTTGGGTGTTAATCACATAGCGATGTGAACTAGATTACTGACTCCAGTAAACCCTTTGGGTGTTGGTCACATATCGATGTGGACTATGGGTGTTAATCACATGGTGATGTGAACTATTGCTATTAAATCACATGGCGATGTGAACTAGATTATTGACTCTAGTGCAAGTGGGAGACTGAAGGAAATATGCCCTAGAGGCAATAATAAAGTTATTATTTATTTCCTTATTTCATGATAAATGTTTATTATTCATGCTAGAATTGTATTAACCAGAAACATAATACATGTGTGAATACATAGACAAACAGAGTGTCACTAGTATGCCTCTACTTGACTAGCTCGTTAATCAAAGATGGTTATGTTTCCTAACCATGGACAAAGAGTTGTTATTTGATTAACGGGATCACATCATTAGTTGAATGATCTGATTGACATGACCCATTCCATTAGCTTAGCACCTGATCGTTTAGTATGTTGCTATTGCTTTCTTCATGACTTATAGATGTTCCTATGACTATGAGATTATGCAACTCCCGTTTGCCGGAGGAACACTTTGTGTGCTACCAAACGTCACAACGTAACTGGGTGATTATAAAGGTGCTCTACAGGTGTCTCCAAAGGTACATGTTGGGTTGGCGTATTTCGAGATTAGGATTTTGTCACTCCGATTGTCGGAGAGGTATCTCTGGGCCCTCTCGGTAATGCACATCACATAAGCCTTGCAAGCATTGCAACTAATGAGTTAGTTTGTGAGATGAATGTATTACGGAACGAGTAAAGAGACTTGCTGGTAACGAGATTGAACTGGTATTGGATACCGATGATCGAAATCCGGGCAAGTAAACATACCGATGACAAAGGGACAAACGTATGTTGTTATGCGGTCTGACCGATAAAGATCTTCGTAGAATATGGGGCCCAATATGAGCCCAGGTTCCGCTATTGGTTATTGACCGGAGACGTGTCTCGGTCATGTCTACATTGTTCTCGAACCCGTAGGGTCCGCACGCTAAGGTTTCGATGACAGTTATATTATGAGTTTATAGTTTTGATGTACCGAAGGAAGTTCGGAGTCCGGATGAGATCGGACATGACGAGGAGTCTCGAAATGGTCGAGACATAAAGATTGATATATTGAAGCCTATATTTGGATATCGGAAGTGTTCCGGGTGAAATCGGGATTTTACCGGATTACCGGGAGGTTACCGGAACCCCCCGGGAGGTATATGGGCCTTAGTGGGCCTTAGTGGAAGAGAGGAGAGGTGGCCAGAGATGGGCCGCGCGCCCCTCCCCCCCTTGGTCCTAATAGGACAAGGAGAGGGGGCCGGCCCCCCTTCCTCCTCTCTCTCCTCTTTCCCCCCCTCCGCGAATCCTATTCCAACTAGGAAAGGGGGGGAGTCCTACTCCCGGAGGGAGTAGGACTCCTCCTGGCACGCCTCCTCTTGGCCGGCCGCCCCCCCCCCCTTTGAGCCTTTATATACGGAGGCAAGGGGCACCCCTAAGGACACAAGTTGATCCACGTGATCATATTCTTAGCCGTGTGCGGTGCCCCCTTCCACCATAGTCCTCGATAATATTGTAGCGGTGCTTAGGCGAAGCCCTGCGACATTAGTACATCCAGATCGTCACCATGCCGTTGTGTTGACGGAACTCTTCGCCGACACTTTGCTGGATCGGAGTCCGGGGATCGTCATCGAGCTGAACGTGTGCTAGAACTCGGAGGTGCCGTAGTTTCGGTGCTTGATCGGTCGGGCCGTGAAGACGTACGACTACATCAACCAAGTTAACGCTTCCATTGTCGATCTACAAGGGTACGTAGATCATACTCTCCCCTCTCGTTGCTATGCATCACCATGATCTTGCGTGTGCGTAGGAATTTTTTTTTAATTACTACGTTCCCCAACAACTAGGTGAGCAGTGGCGGGCGGAATCTGCCCATACTGCGACAGCGAGCAGGTGGCGTAGGCCCTACCACGTCGGAGCTTGGTCAGAGAGAACGGTGTGTACCGCAGATCGGGACATGCTGCCTCGGTGCCGTCAAATGGAGAAACGATGCACGTCCTCCCTTTCCGACGGCGGACGGGATGCGGCCGGATCAGTGACCAACGGTGAGAGAGAGAGAGAGGCCACGGCAGCCTTGTGTGAGATACTCTGAAGGGAGACAAACCAGGCAGGGAGGCTCCATTGTATATAGTGGAGCGGACTACCTTTCTCTCCATAAAAATCGTTTTATATTATGTGTATGTGCAATTGAGCGATATAACTTTATTTAAAAATAATGCGCCAACGCTTCAAGTCGAACTTTGTTTCATGCACGCATGGTACACGACCTCCGTAGGTAAGCAACCGCTACACGCGTTCAAATTAGCACGCGGGCTGCCATTTCGTACAGAAATGAGCTCCACCGTGTACCCGCGCGGATGTGGGTGGGCACGAAGCGTGAGTACGTGTGCACGGTGCACCTATTATCTTCTTGTATATGTACACCACCTACGTGGGGTTGTGTGAGAGAGATACAAACGTAGAGAGATATAGTGTGTGGGTTCGTGAGAGTTCTTTTAGGGGAGGGGGGTCAATCAAAAAATGTAACATATGCAATGTGTGTGAAATAGAGTCCTAGATATATCATATATATAGAGGGGGTGATCCACGAGAAGAGAGTGGAGGTATCATCGACTTGAGGTGTCCATAGAATCGAAGAGAGGGATGATGTGTGTGTGTGTGCGCGCGCGGTCGATAAAGAGTGCCATCGAATTTGTGTGTTCCCACGTCAAAGATATAGAGTGGATGGCCTACTAGAATGAGAGAGGGGACAAGTGCGGTTTGTCTCTGTGGCATGGATACCTACCTATAGCGCTCGACTATCGGTGCGTGGTGGGGGGAGGCCTAATTAACTATAGAGGTACAATGGCTGGTATATGTGTGGAGGAGGAGAGAGGCCTACCTCATGTATTAAGGGAGACCGATCTACCTCATGTATTAAGGGAGATCGATCGGCATCCATGCATATGTGTAGGAGAGGAATAAGGTTGGGAGAGAGACAGAGCTAGAGTGTTGGAGGGGGTGGTAGTGGAGTTGCTTCTAACAAATGGTGGGATAGGCTTGGTAGACAACCGGAGGGCACACCTGCAATATCAATAAGAGAGGGGATGGATGACTGTCTGTGCACGTGCGCGTGAGACATGGGTCAGGAGGCATGCATGAATGATGAGACGGGAAAGATATGGCCGTGGTAAGCAGACATAACTACATAGGAAGATCAATCGTCCTTTTTCATAGAAAGGAGAGACATAACTTATGAGGTACGTCGATCGATGGGGGGAATAGTTAAAGTCGGCCTAGGTATATGTTGGGAGATCGATCGGTATACATGCATGCATGTGTGTGTTAGAATCAAATGAGGCACGGGGAGAAGGATAGAGAGAGAGGGATGCATCTAGGAGGTGGTGTGAGAGTCATACTATATCGAGGGGGAAGGAGTGTGCGAGTACGAGATGGATGAAAAGAGTGGTGGGAGTGAGGCATGGACGGTGATAAGAGAAGAGGGGAAGCTTGTGTTTGTGCTAGGCACACCTGGCTAGAGAGGCATACCGATCGATGTGTGACGTAAAGAAGGAGCTGGGGGGGCCTACACACACCGTGGGTGAATGACCTAAAGTGAAAAGACGAATTTGCGCGATGGAGCTAGAGAATGCTGAGGGAGGGTGAGAGGGATGCGGGCATCTGCATGCACGAGAGAAAGTTAGCACTAGCTAGCTACAAAGATAAGAGGATTGTGTGGGTGTAAAAGACGAATAGAGATCATACTTCATTATAAAAAGCGAATTCAGATATTTGAAGAATTTATCATAGTGTTTTAAACCAACGCATGTGTGAATATATATATATATATAACGGTGATACACATGGTGTGGTTATGAACATGTTATACTACATATAATATATTTTATCTCTACTCTTATAAAAAAACGGAGTTGTTGATGATGGTGCCATCCTGCAATATAGGCCGTCCGATTTATATCTGACGGATAGGAAGGAAACTATGGCAATTTTGAAAAAAGATACCCACACCCCTCTCCATATTTGCAAATTAGGCCTCCCCTTGATCATGTTGATGTTCTGTGGAACGCATGGGCATCTTGCTAGTACTACGTATAACATATAGAACATTGATCACAATTTGGGCTAATGTGTGGCTTTTGCAGCTCAGGTCTAAATACTTGTCATAATGTAGGGGGCGGGGCACTATACTATGTGTGATAAACATGGTGTACACGTATGAAACATGGTTTAGATTATGAATATATAGTTAGTACATCAAATGTACTATTATTTGGAATCAACATCAAGTGTATTCAAAAAATAGAATTCGAGTTCATGTAGTATACATAGTTCATATCTATCTCTATAGTAATCATGTGGTGTGTTATTAAGGTAATACACGAATACGAATGATGGTTGAAGTTGGCAACAATCATGATTGTAGATTCTTATTAAAATAGAGAAACAAACACAAATTCAGTTCGAATTGCAGCGGTAGTATATACATTTGGAATGCACTAAAATGTTGGTATGAGTTGGTTACATGCATTATACAGCAAGCGAAAAAATTTAATTGGACATAACATGGATTCATACTACCGAATAGCATTTAATTGCACTAAATTGTTGGTATGAGTAGCTTTAAATAGCATTTTTATAGTAAAATGGGGCAAGACTCTCTCTTTGTGTGGTATGAATAGTTTTATTATTTTCGTTTTCTTTTTGGCTGAGGGAAGTGCGAATTGATTTGGTACGTACAAGTACAATATTACACGTTAGGCTTGTCCCTAAAATTCAACCCGCGCCTTGTTATATCCCGAAAATTTAGATATCGTGCTCCCAAAACTGGCGCCTACACAACCCGCGCCTTGCTATCCCGAAATTACAACGCGCACGAAAACTCCCTCCAGCTGCCAAATCCCGACACACGAAATCCCCCTTCTAACCCTGAGCTGAAAGGGACGTTAGTTCAAATCGGTGGGGGGGGGGTACTTTTGTAACACACCCTACATTTTGGACAAGCGCATCCCTAAGTCATGGTTCACCCCCTCCCATCGCCTCCTTTTCGCCATTCGAAATCCCAGGCCGCCATAACCTCTCCGCTCCAGCCGCGAAACCCCACCCTCCTCCGTCCGCCACCTCACCGCTGCCCAGCCGGAGCCTCTACCCCGACGACGTCGTCCACCGCAACAGCTCGACATCCCTCGTCCACCTCCCCGGATGAGGATCCGTCGTCCATCTCGTCGTCCTACCGGTTCAGCCGCCCCGTCCTCCACCTCCAAGGAGCTGCTCCGACGAACGCCTCGTCTATCGCGGCTGCTCCATCCCCACAACACCGCCTTAACCTACTCCACCGGAACCGCAGCATCCTCACCGACTCCTCGGACGAAGCCGAGGTCTACTCGGCGCCACCAAAAAGGTTGTACACTCATCGCATCGCACCTTCTCCTTAGCTCGACCTCCAGGCGCCGACGATTCTCCATCTCGCAACCCCATGGAGCGGCTACCTTGAAGCCGGTGCCGCCGGCGACATCTCCACGGCGGCTCTCCCCAAGTGCGAGGCCCCTTCGGCGGCGGCGTCCATACCAGCCGGATCTGCTGCTGCTGCTCCGGCTCTCGCTCGCTCGCTCATGCTGCTGCTGCTGCTCCGGCTCTCGCTCGATCGCCCAGCTGCTGCTGCTCCGGCTCTCTCTCGATCGCCCAGCTGCTGCTGCTTCGGCTCTCGCTCGCTCGCTCGCGCTGCTGCTGCTGCTCTCCCCCTCGCTCGTGCTACTGCTCTGCTCCGATTTAGCTACACTTCAGTCGACTGAATTGACTTTTCGGTCAGTCGATTTTCAAGGGGTGGGGGGGCTCGCCGGAGTTAAGGAAGAACCACCCGCAGCGGGGACGGGTGCTCGCCGGAGAGGTACCCCACTATCTATATTAGGGTTCAGGGTGGGGGCGAGGGGCCTATAGGGCTGGCCGGGGCAGCGGCGGACCGGCGGTGGGGAGTTGTTTCAGGGCGGCGAGGCGGCGCTGGGGCCGGCGGCGAGTGGTGGCTGGTGGCTCAGGGGGTGCAAGTTGAAGATGAACTGCAGGCCCTCCCTAAACTACATGTCAAGTGCCTATCTGCTACCATTGCGTTCAGTTTCAATAGTAACATTCAGATTCCACAGTAAATTTTAGTTTCGACAGTTAAGTTCAGAGTCAACAGTTTTTACCTCATCTGTTGTAGTCAGGTGGTTTTTGGTGATGTAAATTTTACATCTATTTTACATCATCTATTGGAGATGCTATTAGAATCCCACTTGAGATTGACGATGTCTGTCTTGTGCTGCTTCAGCCTTGACGTCTTACGGCTCACCGGGGCTGCTCCAACGACAGAACGATCCATCACAACAGAGTAGTGCCCTGGACGCCGTCTACAGATTCCTCAGATCTTCCTCCACACCTCCGACAGCCACCTCTGCCTCAACTGCTTCAGCAACCAACCCAATGACGCTAAGGTCGACACGGCCACGGCAAAGACGTTGTACACTTGTTGCATCACTTATTACTATACATTCATGTCGATCCATTAGGGCTATTTTGGTTCGACGGAAAAACATAGCAATAGGGAATTTTCCAATGGCACTCTACTATTCAATTATTCATGCATTTTGTTGAAAGGAATGAAGCAAAACATCCACCTGGACCTACTTTTCAAAATCCTATGCATGAAAACAAGACCAAGTGCATTAGTGGCATAATAACATTCTAAATGTACATGCTTTCATATGGTTTCACTTTATTTTGGCCATGTTTCTTTACATTCCTCTGCTCTTCCAATTCCTGTAAACCAAACACCCAAGTTGACAGAAATCATGTGTTTACAAATGCTCTGTTTACCATGTGCATTCCTACCCTATTCCGGTGTTTTTCCTATCCCTGCGTTTTTAGAATCATGCAAGCCAAATGAGCCCTTACAGAATTACTTCAGTTATAGGTAGGTGTTGAAGGCAACTTTGTATGGTTTGTCCTGCTGGTGCCGCGACGTCGTCCACCTCACCTGAGGTGCTCCATCGACAGAAACATCCACCAAACCAGACATCACGACTCATGACCGTCTTTCGCCGCCTCAGATCTCCTTCCCTGCCGCCGGCACCCACCGCAACGACATCACCATCATCGACTCAGTAGATGAACCTGAGGAGTACATGGGTCCGCAAGAGAGGTCGCACTCTTTTGATTCTGCTTATGTTATGCATTGCTTAAAATTACATGCTACTTTATCATCCTGCTCACCTCTTGGACTCCAAGTCAGGTCCAAGTTAATGTTCAAAGTTGAGTTCTAAATTAGTCATGGGGCACATATCGAGGAACCAATGAATAGTATCACTGTCTAATATCTGGTTCACCTAGGGTATGCCTATGTTGTTCATCTTGGGTGGGAAACAAATAGTAAAGCAATCATCATTTGTATTTTTATTAAATTAAAGCAATCATCAGCCTGCTATCATTATTTTTGGATCCATCCACTGGTTGTTACCATCACTCTAAATTTCTGCATGCTCTCCTTACATAATCTCACCATATTTTTTTTCGTATGCATGTTAGATATTGTACACAGTCATGCTGAATATGTAGAGAAAAAGAGAAGAGTTTTGCACGGCAATACAATGTCATGCAGACATCGCTCCATGGTGGGTTCAATGGCAAACCCTCCCCACCCCTCTCTAGATTGCAATCCTGAGGAAGATATCTGTTTTGAGGCGGATTCAGACACCGCTGACCACTCCTATTTACCCCCCAAGGTGTTTGCTCTACCTTGGCATGATGATGTTAGTCATATCATGCATATGTTGCCTTGCAGTGACTACTTTTGACATCATATATGTCATTTGCTTAGTTTAGACATGTTCTGTAATGCCACCTATTTAGTTTCTATATCGTATATGGGAATTGTGTAGTCTCATGTCTTTTAGCCAGCCATAATATACATGAAATGTGCAATGCCATCATGTTTAACCAGGCATCATATATTTGAATGATATCTTTCCCATCCTCTTCTTCATTACATTTCCATTTGTCGATAATGTTTTTACATTAAACTACTCTTCCTGTGAATCAGCCATTTGGGTGGGAGATTGAAAAATCTGGAGTGAAAACAAGGCCTTCAGGGCAGACAGTGCTACCTGTCGAAGCAGATCTCTCGTTGGGTCCCGATAGCTCCTCGGAGATGAATTCAGAGACAGATGACCAGTCCTATCCCCCCACTGAGGTGTATGCTCTAACTTGGCACAGTTATACTGTTCATATCATGCATATGGTGTCTTGCATTGCATAGATTAGACATCATATACACAATATTCAACACCATGTTCTTAGTTCAGACATCATATCTAATGCCCTCTGTTTAGCATATAAATCACATATGTGAATTAAATGATGTGATCCTGATTACTTAGATAACATGTAGGTGAATTATGTGATGTGATCCTCATCATATCTTTGAATTATGTTATGCTATGCTATCCAGTTTAGATAGACATCATATATGTGAAATTATGTCATGATATCCATTTTAGTTAAACAATATACATGACAACTATTTCATGACCTCTTTTTTCCACACTATCTATTGCATCTGTCTCTCATACAATGCATGTACATTCAACTATGTTTCCTGTTTATCAGCCATTTGAATTGAAGCGGGTGATGCCATCATCTAGCGGACTAAAAACACGGTCTTCAAATAAAATAGTGCTACCTCTTGGTGTAGATAGCACCCCGGTTGTACATGCACGAGAACAATCCCTACCACACATAACCCAAACCCTAGCAGATTATACCCCTACTGTGATGGACAGAGAACCAGCTTCACCCAATCTAACCCCCACCCCAACAGATAGTAACCCAGTTCCTGTTGACACAACACCATCTCCACCACAGAGCTCCCAAACAAGAGCAGTTAGTAAGGCAGCTCCAGTGCCCAAAGTGCCAGTACTACCACGGCGAACCCCAACTCCACCAGTTAGTACGCCTATTCCTGTGGAGGAAGCACAACCAGCTAGTCGTAGTTTAGCATCTATCGCATTTGATGTTGTTAAATCATATGTGCGTATCTTTCCATCTCGGAAATATTATATTGAAGATGAAGGAAAATGCCAGTTGCAGGTGTTTGTCCAGGAGTTATCTGTAAGTAATGTTATTCATGGCAATTACTTTGCTTTGTCCCATACATCCCACCTCCATGATGGTTATAATACAACAAATTTTCCCATTTTTCTCTATAGAGAAGGACCGATTTGGAAACTCGGGATGAGGTAACCTGTGCTAATACCTCTGCTATCTTCAAGAATGCTTGGTGGCAGTATCGGAATTACCTGAAGAAAACGTACTTCACCGGCAAAGAAACTCATCAAATTCCCTTACGTTCTCCTGAGACACATTTACTGGACGATGACTGGGAACGCCTTGTTCTGTACTGGTCCTGAACTAAGAATGTGGTAAGGTCTATGAGCTCATTTTCTACTTTTAAGTACTATATTCTTACGTCTTACTGTACTCTGTTCATGTAGAACAAGTGCCTAAACCTGAAGAACAATTGTTCTAATTTAAGATTCCATTGCTATCATAGTTCAAAAAAGCACTAGGCGTTAATTGTGCGTTTTGCCACCGCCTTGCGCTTTACTGACCAAAGCGCATGCTTATGCGCAGTTATGCACAGATTAAGCATAGTTATGCTCAATGCGTTTCGCCAATGCTTAGAGCCTAGGCGCGCTTAAGCGCTCGCTTAGGCGCGCCTTTTTTAACTACGATTGCTATCGTGCATATTGCTTTGCTCCTGTATCACTGTATTTACTCATACAAACTTATTTTTAAATTGAAGGATCCAATCGAAACTGCAATGACACGGCAGGTATGTTCACGCATGTTTCTTTAACAGGTTTGCTCTTATCAATAGCTCTGTTGATTTCAATTTCAATTGTGTATACAGTTGACTTCTCATATCATGCACATTACTAGCATCACAATAGAGCCAATAGTGTTGTTGTACATGTAGAACATTGGTACCCATCTGAAATCTTGTTGTGCCGTGTAGTTTCCCACGCTTTGTATTCTTTCACTGCTGCTTTCTCTTGAACTGATATGATTTGAACCGTGTCTCTATTTTGATTTGGCAAGACAATGAAGTGACCATAGGACATAGATATATGTTTGGTTGATGCTTTTATTATGTACTAGTATTTGGCAATAGAAGACTTGGTAGTTTAATCCTGTCCACCTTACTAATGAACTGGTTCACCGAAACGAGTTTCATATACTAGTACATACTAAACTGTTATGTGTATGCTTGTTTCTTCTTTTAGAATGCTGACAGAATATTGGGGAAGAGTGCCTTATTAAGCAATGGTAAAGGAAGTAATGCAGGTAAGGTTCAGGATAGTGACACATCCTTGTTGGTCTCCAAGAAAGCTGATAAAACAGCTAAGGAAGACTATCTCGAAGACAGTGAGACAACCCCAAAGTCCTGTCTTGGTTTAGTGTTGGAGTTATTGGCCACTACCGCTTGCACAAGCTATTCAAACTCACTCTCTGAATCAGTTCGGTTTCTTGAGTCTCAACTACAAGATGAAAGACATCGATCAGCTGTGCTGCGACAAGAAGCAGAAGGACTGCGGAAGTCCCTGGAGCATTCAGATGCATACTTTCTGGTGCAACAGCAAGCGTTGGAGGATTTTAGTGCCAAACAGGACAAAGCTAATAAGCTTGCTAAGCTTATTGCCAGCATGGTGGATACCAAGTTTCTTGAGCTCTTCTGAAGTTGTTTCAGTTATGCTCTTGTTTTGCCGCTGCGTTTATTTGCACTGGTGGCCAATTTTGACGGCTAATGTATGTAATATGCTGCTTTGTTCCCTATATTTGCACTGGTGGCAAACTTTGAAGCCCAGTGGATGTAATATGTGTAATAGCGGTAATAGGCTAGCGTTAATTGCTTGCTTATTTATTTCCTTATTGTCTTGTTTAGTTGTTTGCTTGTAGTCACTGCAGTTCTTTTTCTGTGTTTTTCTAGTGGCCATAATAACCTATCTTTGGAAACTAGGCCAGAATAATCATGGCAACACACGGACTGTTGTAACCATGGGCCTCCTGCGGGCCATATGATCCATGGGCCTTCTACGCGCTGTAGGATCCATTGGACTTCTATACGGGTCGTAGGATCCATGGGCCTTCTACGGGCCGTACGATTCATGGGCCTTTTACGGGGCGTAGGATCCATGGGCCTTCTACGGGGCGTATCATCATTTCGCCAATCATGGGCCGTACTATTTGTGGACAATAACGGGCCATTAATAGGCCGTATTTGATAACTCTATGAAAATAGCCCAATGGATTTTTTTGACATGAAAACATCCCAATGTATTATCGGGCCATAAACGGGCCGACTGTAACCATGGGCTGAATTTGGCCCACAAGCAGAAAATGACAGTAACGGGCCGTAAGTAAACGAATGTGGAAATGAGCCCAAGAATAAATGGGCCCCGAGAAGGCCGAAAGATAACATGGGCTGGAAACGGCCCAATGGAATAATGGGCAGTTAATGGGTATACAGTGATACACTGTTCATTACGGCCCAGTTTCACCACGTGACGTTAATGGGTATAAAGTGATACACTGTTCATTACGGGTCAGTTTTACCACGGGCCGTTAATGGGCCGAGAGTAATAAGGGCCTCATATGGTCTGAAAGACGTCATGGGCCATACATGGGCCGGGAGTTAAAACGGGATGGAATTATATTGGATGACCCAGATGACGCTACTGAGCCTAATTCGGATAGGCCGTAAACGGGCCCTGGGTTAGTGGGCTGTAAATGGGCTATATGCGAACAGGCCGTTCACAGGCTTGCCGTGGGCCGGCTGATACGTCTCCAACGTATCTATAATTTTTTATTGTTCCATGTGATATTATATCCTGTTTTGGACATTATTGGGATTTATTATACACTTTTATATTATTTTTGGGACTAACCTATTAACCGGAGGCCCAGCCCAGAATTGTTGTTTTTTTGCCTATTTCAGAGTTTCGCAGAAAAAGAATATCAAACGAAGTCCAAACGGAATGAAACCTTCGGGAACGTGATTTCCGGAACAAATGTGATCCAGAGGACATGGACCCTACGTCGAGACATCAACCAGGAAGGCATGAGGTAGGGGAGCGCCCCTACCCCCCCCCCCCCCGGCGCGCCCCCCCCCCCCGCGGGGCCCCCGTTGCTCCACCGACGTACTTCTTCCTCCTATATATACCTACGTACCCCCAAACTACCAGATACGGAGCCAAAACCCTAATTCCACCGTCGTAACTTTCTGTATCCACGAGATCCCATCTTGGTGCCTTTTCCGGATCTCCGACGGAGGGGGCATCGATCACGGAGGGCTTCTACATCAACACGATAGCCTCTCCGATGAAGTGTGAGTAGTTTACTTCAGACCTTTGGGTCCATAGTTATTAGCTAGATGGCTTCTTCTCTCTTTTTGGATCTCAATACAAAGTTCTCCCCCTCTCTTGTGGAAATCTATTGGATGTAATCTTCTTTTGCGGTGTGTTTGTTGAGACAGATGAATTGTGGGTTTATGATCAAGTTTATCTATGAACAATATTTGTATCTTGTCTGAATTCTTTTATGTATGATTGGTTATCTTTGCAAGTCTCTTCGAATTATGAGTTTGGTTTGGCCTACTAGATTGATCTTTCTTGCAATGGGAGAACTGCTTAGCTTTGGGTTCAATCTTGCGGTGTCCTTTCCCTGTGACAGTAGGGGCAGCAAGGCACGTATCGTATTGTTGCCATCGAGGATAACAAGATGGGGTTTATATCATATTGCATGAGTTTATCCCTCTACATCATGTCATCTTGCTTAAAGCGTTACTCTGTTCTCCTGAACTTAATACTCTAGATGCATGTTGGATAGCGGTCGATGTGTGGAGTAATAGTAGTAGATGCAGGCAGGAGTCGGTCTACTTGTCTTGGACGTGATGCCTATATACATGATCATACCTAGATATTCTCATAACTATGCTCAATTCTGTCAATTGCTCAACAGTAATTTGTTCACCTACCATAATACTTATGCTCTCGAGAGAAGCCACTAGTGAACCTATGGCCCCCGGGTATATTTTCCATCATATTAATCTTCCAATACTTAGTTATTTCCATTGCCATTTATTTTACTTGCATCTTTATTTCTCTTTATCATAAAAATACCAAAAATATCATCTTATCATATCTATCAGATCTCACTTTCGTAAGTGACTGTGAAGGGATTGACAAACCCTTTATCGCGTTGGCAGTGAGGAGTTTATTTGTTTGTGTAGGTGCGAGGGACTCGTGCATGGCCTCCTACTGGATTGATACCTTGGTTCTCAAAAACTGAGGGGAATACTTACGCTGCTCTGCTGCATCACCCTTTCCTCTTCAAGGGAAAACCAACGCAGTGCTCAAGAGGTAGCAAGAAGGATTTCTGACGCCATTGCCGGGGAGGCTTACGCAAGGTCAAGTCAAGATTTGGACTCCCGACAATGAGCCATTTCTGGCGCCATTGCCGGCGAGTCTACACAAAATTCAACATACCAAGTACCCATCACAAACCCTTATCTCCCGCATTACATTATTTTCCATTTGCCTCTCATTTTCCTCTCCCCCACTTCACCCTTGCCGTTTTATTCGCCCTCTCTTTTTCGCTCACCTTTCTTCCACCATGTCGGAATCAAAAAGGGTTGGGGGCTCTCCTCTTAGTTTTAGTACTTTGGACAATCCTTCTATTCTCGCTAAACTCATAAATAAAGATGCTATGGAAAGACCTACCGAAGTTATCAATGAGAATCTTAATAATTTTGATGAAGATGATTCCAGAATTTTTTGTTATTTACTTGATGAATCTTTGAAAGATGCTTGGGATAGACTATTAAGGATGATGGCTATCTATGTGCATCAATACCAAATTGAAATTTACTTAAAAAGCTTTTATGTTGCCCTACCTTCTTATTTTAAGCATGTCTTAGATTCTATATTTGAAGAAGGTTTTCTTGAAGGGGATGCCATAGAAACTTATGAAAATACGAAAACCATACTTGGGCACCCCATGAATGAGAAAGTTGAATCTACATCTCTTTTGCTCTCTTACCAAAACGAATCTATCAAAGAGATGAAGGCTAGCTTAGATACAAATTTCCATAACGTACTTAATCTTTCTTCTACCATTAATATCCATGTGTTTTATCAAAATAGAAAGATTAATTCCATAGATAGCAAGTTTGCTCTTTTCTTCCCTAAAACCAAAGATGGCAATACCTAGATCTATCCTCGCATTTATGCCTAGCTAGGGGCGTTAAACAATAGCGCTTGTTGGGAGGCAACCCAATTTTATTTTTATTACTTGCTTTTTGTTCTTGTTTAGTAATAAATAATTTATCTATCCACTGTTTTGATTGTGTTTTTTGTGTTTAATTAGTGTTTGTGCCAAGTAGAACCGTTGGGAAGACTTGGGGAAAGTCTTTTTAATCTTGCTGTAAAAAACAGAAACTTTAGCGCTCACGAGAATTGCTGTAATTTATATTTGGAAAGTATTATTTATTTAATTATTTTTGCAGATGATTAATAGATAAATTCCTCACGTCCAGAAATTTATTTTAGAATTTTTGGGGTTCCAGATCTTGCGTTAGCTACAGATTACTACAGACTGTTCTGTTTTTGACAGATTCTGTTTTTCGTGTGTTGTTTTCTTATTTTAATGAATCTATGGCTAGTAAAATAGTTTATAAACCATAGAGAAGTTGGAATACAGTAGGTTTAACACCAATATAAATAAAGAATGAGTTCATTACAGTACCTTGAAGTGGTGTTTTGTTTTCTTTCCCTAATGGAGCTCACGAGATTTCTACTTTAAGTTTTGTGTTGTGAAGTTTTCAAGTTTTGGGTAAAGATTTGATGGATTATGGAACAAGGAGTGGCAAGAGCCTAAGCTTGGGGATGACCATGGAACCCCCAAGATAATCTACGGATACCTAAAAGCCAAAGCTTGGGGATGCCCCGGAAGGCATCCTCTCTTTCGTCTACTTCCATCGGTAACTTTACTTCGAGCTATATTTTTGTTTACCACATGATATGTGTTTTGCTTGGAGCGTCTTGTATTATTTGAGTCTTTATTTGTTAGTTTTCCACAATCATCCTTGCTGTACACACCTTTTGAGAGAGACACACATGATTCGGAAATTTTTAGAATACTCTATGTGCTTCACTTATATCTTTTGAGTTATATAGTTTTTGCTCTAGTGCTTCACTTATATCTTTTAGAGCACGTTGGTGGATTTGTTTTATAGAAACCATTGTTCTATCATGCTTCACTTAGATTATTTTGAGATTCCTACAAAACAGCGTGGTAAATTGCTTTTATTATGTTAGGCATTTAAGATTAATCAAAAAAAATTCTTATGAGTGTGTTGAATACTATGAGAAGTTTGATACTTGATAATTGTTTTGAGATATAGAGATGGTGATATTAGAGTCATGCTAGTTGAGTAGTTGTGAATTTTAGAAATACTTGTGTTAAAGTTTGTGATTCCCGTAGCATGCACGTATGGTGAACCGTTATGTGATGAAGTCGGAGCATGATTTATTTATTGATTGTCTTCCTTATGAGTGGCGGTCGGGGATGAGCGATGGTCTTTTCCTACCAATCTATCCACCTAGGAGCATGCGCGTAATACTTTGCTTTGATAACTTGTAGATTTTTGCAATAAGTATATGTGTTCTTTATGACTAATGTTGAGTCCATGTATCATACGCACTCTCACCCTTCCACCATTGCTAGCCTCTCTAATACCGCGCACCTTTCGCCAGTATCATACACCCACCATATACCTTCCTCAAAACGTCCACCATACCTACCTATCATGGCATTTCCATAGCCATTCCGAGATATATTTCCATGCAACTTACCACCGTTCCGTTTACTATGACACGCTCCATCATTGTCATATTGCTTTGCGTGATCATGTAGTTGACATTGTATTCATGGCAAAGCCACCGTTCATGATTCTTTCATACATGTCACTCTTGATTCATTTCATATCCTGGTATACCGCCGGAGGCATTCACATAGAGTCATATTTTGTTCTAAGTATTGAGTTGTAATTGTTGAGTTGTAAGTAAATAAAAAAGGTGTGATGATCATCATTTTTAGAGCATTGTCCCAAGTGAGGAAAGGATGATGGAGACTATGATTCCCCCACAAGTCGGGATGAGACTCCAGACTAAATTAAAAAAAGAGGCCATAAAAAAAGAAGAGAAAAGGCCCAAATAAAAAAATGAGAGAAAAAGAGAGAAGGGACAATGCTATTATCCTTTTACCACACTTGTGCTTCAAAGTAGCACCAAGATCTTCATAGAGAGTCTCATATGTTATCACTTTCATATACTAGTGGGAATTTTTCATTATAGAACTTGGCTTGTATATTCCAATGATGGGCTTCCTTAAAATGCCCTAGGTCTTCGTGAGCAAGCGAGTTGGATGCACACCCACTTAATTCTTTTTTGTTGAGCTTTCATATACTTATAGCTCTAGTGCATCCGTTGCATGGAAATCCCTACTCACTCACATTGATATCTATTAATGGAAATCTCCATAGCCCGTTGATACGCCTAGTTGATGTGAGACTATCTTCCCCCTATTTGTCTTCTCCACAACCACCATTCTATTCCACCTATAGTGCTATGTCCATGGCTCACGCTCATGTATTGCATGAAGATTGAAAAAGTTTGAGAATACCAAAAGTATGAAACAATTGCTTGGCTTGTCATCGGGGTTGTGCATGATTTAAATACTTTGTGTGGTGAAGATGGAGCATAGCCAGACTATATGATTTTGTAGGGATAACTTTCTTTGGCCATGTTATTTTGAAGAGACATAATTGCTTAGTTAGTATGCTTGAAGTATTATTATTTCTATTTCAATATTGAACTTTTGTCTTGAATCTTTCGGATCTGAATATTCATACCACAATTAAGAAGAATTACATTGAAATTATGCCAAGTAGCATTCCACATCAAAAATTCTGTTTTTATCATTTACCTACTCGAGGACGAGCAGGAATTAAGCTTGGGGATGCTTGATACGTCTCCAACGTATCTATAATTTTTGATTGTTGCATGCTATATTATATCCTGTTTTGGAAATTATTGGGCTTTATTATACACTTTTATATTATTTTTGGGACTAACCTATTAACCGGAGGCCCAACCCAGAATTGCAGTTTTTTTGCCTATTTCAGAGTTTCGCAGAAAAAGAATATCAAACGGAGTCCAAACGGAATGAAACCTTCGGGAGCGTGATTTTCGGAACAAACGTGATCCAGAGGACTTGGACCCTATGTCAAGACATCAACCAGGAAGGCACGAGGTAGGAAGGCGCGCCTACCCCCCCTCCCAGGCGCGCCCTCCACCCTCGTGGGGCCCACGTTGCTCCACCGACGTACTTCATCCTCCTATATATACCTACGTACCCCCAAACTACCAGATACGGAGCCAAAACCCTAATTCCACCGTCGTAACTTTCTGTATCCACGAGATCCCATCTTGGGGCCTTTTCCGGAGCTCCGCCGGAGGGGGCATCGATCATGGAGGGCTTCTACATCAACACGATAGCCTCTCCGATGAAGTGTGAGTAGTTTACTTCAGACCTTCGGGTCCATAGTTATTAGCTAGATGGCTTCTTCTCGCTTTTTTGATCTCAATACAAAGTTCTCCCCCTCTCTTGTGGAGATCTATTCGATGTAATCTTATTCTGTGGTGTGTTTGTTGAGACCGATGAATTGTGTGTTTATGATCGAGTTTATCTATGAACAATATTTGAATCTTCTCTGAATTCTTTTAAGTATGATTGGTTATCTTTGCAAGTCTCTTCGAATTATCAGTTTGGTTTGGCCTACTAGATTGATCTTTCTTGCACTGCGAGAAGTGCTTAGCTTTGGGTTCAATCTTGTGGTGTCCTTTCCCAGTGACAGTAGGGGCAGCAAGGCACATATTGTATTGTTGCCATCGAGGATAACAAGATGGGGTTTATATCATATTGCATGAGTTTATCCCTCTACATCATGCATCTTGCTTAAAGCGTTACTCTGTTCTCTTGAACTTAATACTCTAGATGCATGTTGGATAGCGGTCGATGTGTGGAGTAATAGTAGTAGATGCAGGCAGGAGTCGGTCTACTTGTCTCGGACGTGATGCCTATATACATGATCATACCTAGATATTCTCATAACTATGCTCAATTCTGTCAATTGCTCAACAGTAATTTGTTCACCCACCGTAATACTTATGCTCTCGAGAGAAGCCACAAGTGAAACCTATGGCCCCGGGGTCTATTTTCCATCATATTAATCTTCCAATACTTATTTATTTCCTTTGCCATTTATTTTACTTGCATCTTTGTTTCTCGTTATCATAAAAATACCAAAAATATCATCTTATCATATCTATCAGATCTCACTTTCGTAAATGACCGTGAAGGGATTGACAACCCCTTTATCGCGTTGGTTGCGAGGAGTTTATTTGTTTGTGTTGGTGCGAGGGAATCGTGGCTGGCCTCCTACTGGATTGATACCTTGGTTCTCAAAAACTAAGGGAAATACTTACGCTGCTCTGCTTCATCACCCTTTCCTCTTCAAGGGAAAACCAACGCAGTGCTCAAGAGGTAGCACCGGCCCGCCACCTTTTAACCAAGTCAAATGGGCCGGCCTTTTCACAGGAATGGGCCTCTGTTGGGCCGTGCCACGTGTCGACGTATCATAGGCGCTTTAGGTCCAATGAGTGGATGACATCTGTCCCAATGTTGAGCCGACACGTGTTTCCTCCAGCCAATATTGATTTTACACGTGTAAAATCCCCATTGGTCGGGGCTGTTAACGGGTTATCGGATCCAAAACCAGACCCGATAGCTTAACGGTGTTCCGTTACGGTGGATGCCACGTGTCGGTCACCCTTGACGAAAGCACTTCTATGACGCGCGATTTATCGTCATGGAAGTGGACACTTCCGTGATGATAATTTTGGTAATGTCATGGAACACTTCTACGACAGCACAGGTATGACTATCTTGATTCTGTCATAAATTTGTCATGGATGTACATGCATGACAGAAAACGTGACCTACTGTGACAAACACGTATCATCACGGAAGTGTATTTTTTTGTAGTGGAACCTTAACCATCTTTGATTAACGAGCTAGTCTAGTAGAGGCTTACTAGGGACACAGTGTTTTGTCTATGTATCCACACATGTATCAAGTTTCCGGTTAATACAATTCTAGCATGAATAATAAACATTTTATCATGATATAGGAAATATAAAATAAAAACTTTATTATTGCCTCTAGGGCATATTTCCTTCATTGACACGGTGAGAAGAACCATGACAACATCTTCAAGAAGATTGCGGCACCCACGGGTGTCACCGTCGTCGGTGCTAGGGCATGGAGCTTTCGCTCAGAAACTCACATGTGCCACAATGAGGCCACCAGGACGAGCGTGGCGAGGCTAGATCCCCAAATCCGGATCAGGGCGTCATCCCTGTGATGACAGAGAACACACCCAAGTTGAAGGAAATACTATTACTCCACACATCGACCGCTATCCAACATGCATCTAGTGTATTAAGTTCATGGAGAAATGGAGTAATGCAATAAGAACGATGACATGATGTAGACAAGATCTATCTATGTAGAGATAGACCCCGTTGTTTTATCCTTAGTAGCAACGATACATACGTGTCGGTTCTCTTTCTGTCACTGGGATCAAGCACCGTAAGATCGAACCCACTACAAAGCACCTCTTCCCATTGCAAGACAAATAGATCAATTTGGCCAAACAAAACCCAAATATCAGAGAATAAATACGAGGCTATAAGAGATCATGCATAAAAGAGATCAAAGAAACTCAAATACTTTCATGGATATAAAAACATAGATCTGATCATAAACTCAAAGTTGATCGATCCCAACAAGCACACGCAAAAAGAGTTACATCATATGGATCTCCAAGAGACCATTGTATTGAGAATCAAGAGAGAGATGAAGCCATCTAGGTACTAACTACGGACCCGAAGGTCTACAAAGAACTACTCACGCATCATCGGAGAGGCACCAATGGAGGTGGTGAACCCCATCCGAGATGGTGTCTAGATTGGATCTGGTGGTTCTGGACTCTACGACGGCTGGATGAATATTTCGTCGACTCCCGTAGGGTTTTGGGAATATTGGGGTATTTATAGAGAAAAGAGGCGGTCCGGGGGGGGCACCCGAGGTGAGCACAACCCACCAGGGTGCGCCTAGGCCTCTTGGCGTTCCCTGGTGGGTTGTGCCTCCCTCGGGGCACCCCCCAGGCGTAGCCAGGGCCCGTTGTGTTCCTTCTGGCCCATAAAAATTCTCCGTAAAGTTTCGTGGCATTTGGACTCCGTTTGATATTGATTTTCTATGATGTAAAAACATGGAAAAAAACAACAACTGGCACTTGGCACTTTGTCAATAAGTTAGTACCAAAAAATGATATAAAATGATTATAAAACAACCAAGATTGATAATATAACAGCATGGAACATTCAAAAATTATAGATACGTTGGAGACGTATCAGCGGCGGCCTCCTCCCCTCCTCCTTTATATACGGGGGCAGGGGCACCCCAAAGCACAATAGTTGTTCTCTTAGCCGTGTGTGGTGCCCCCCTCCATAGTTTACTCCTCCGCTCATAGCGTCATAGTGCTTAGGCGAAGCCCTGCGCGGATCACATCACCATCACCGTCACCACGCCGTCGTGTTGACGAAACTCTCCCTCGACCCTCTGCTAGATCAAGAGTTCGAGGGACGTCATCGGGCTGAACGTGTGCTGAACTCGAAGGTGTCGTACGTTCGGTACTAGATCGGTTGGATCGTGAAGACGTTCGACTACATCAACTACGTTAACCTAATGCTTCTGCTTTTGGTCTACGATGGTACGTGGACACACTCTCCCCCACTCGTTGCTATGCATCTCCTAGATAGATCTTGTGTGATCGTAGGAAATTTTTTGAAAGTGCATGCTACGTTCCCCAATAGTGGCATCCGAGCCAGGTCTATGCGTAGATGATATGCATGAGTAGAAGACAAAGAGTTGTGGGCAATCATAGTCATACAGCTTACCACCAACGTCTTATTTTGATTCGGCGGTATTGTTGGATGAAGCGGCCCCGACCAACCTTACATGACCACGTTCATGAGACCGGTTCCACCAACAAACATGCAACTTGTTTTGCATAAAGGTGGCTGGCGGGTGTCTGTTTCCCCAACTTTAGTTGAATCAAATTTGACTATGGCCAGTCCTTGTTGAAGGTTAAAATAGCACACTTGACAAAAAATCGTTGTGGCTTTGACGCGTAGGTTAGAATGGTTCTTGCTAGAAGCTCGTAGCAGCCACGTAAAACTTGCAACAATAATGACGAACCTACGAACATATTCTGGAAGTCATGTTACTAGACCATGACAAACCTACGAACTATGAGAAAGCGATGATGAGCCCAGATTCCGCAAAATGGCTTGAGGCCATGAAATGTGAGATAGGATCCATGTATAAGAACAAAGTATGGACTTTGGTTGACTTGCCCGATGATTGGCAAGCCATTGAGAAGAAATGGATCTTCAAGAGGAAGACGGACACTCATGGTAGTGTTACTATCTACAAAGCTCGACTTGTCGCAAAAGGTTTTCGACAAGTTCAAGGTGTTGACTACGATGAGATTTTCTCACTCGTAGCGGTTCTTAAGTCTGTCCGAATCATGTTAGTGATTGCCACATTTTATGAAATTTGACAAACGGATGTCAAAACTGCATTCCTTAATAGATTTCTTAAAGAAGAGGTGTATATGATGCAACCAGAAGGTTTTGTCGATCCTAAAGGTGCTAACAAAGTGTGCAAACTCCAGCGATCCATCTATGGACTGGTGCAAGCATCTCAGAGTTGGAATATATGCTTGGATGAGGTGATCAAAGCATATGGTTTTATACATACTTATGGTGAAGCATGTATTTACAAGAAAGTGAGTGGGAGCCCTGTAGCATTTCTCATATTATATGTGGATGACATATTGTTGATCGGGAATGAGATAGAGTTTCTGGATAGCATAAAAGGATACTTGAATAAGAATTTTTTCAATGAAAGACCTCGGTGAAGCTGCTGATATATTCGGCATCGAGATCTATAGAGATAGATCAAGACGCTTGATAGGACTTTCAAAAAGCACATACCTTGATAAAGTTTTGAAGCAGTTCAAAATGGATTAGTCAAAGAAAGGGTTCTTGCCTATGTTACAAGGTGTGAAATTGAGTAAGACTCAAAACCCGACCACGGCAGAATATAGAGAGAGAATGAAAGTCATTCCCTATGCCTCAGTCATAAGTTCTATAAAGCATGATATGCTATGTACTAGACCTATTGTGTGCCTTGCCATGAGTTTGGCAAGGGGGTACAATAGTGATCCAGGAGTAGATCACTGGACAGCGGTCAAAATTATCGTTAGCTACCTGAAGAGGACTAAGGAAATATTTCTCGGTTATGGAGGTGATAAAGAGTTTGTCGTAAAGAGTTACGTCGATGCAAACTTTGACACTGATCTGGACACATACTGAAAATGGGAGCAATTAGCTAGAGTAGCTCCAAGCAAAGCATTGTATACATAGAAATTTGCAAAATAGATACGGATCTGAATGTGGCAGACCCGTTGACTAAACTTCTCTGACAAGCAAAACATGATCACACCTTAGTGCTCTTTGGGTGTTAATCACATAGCGATGTGAACTAGATTATTGACTCTAGTAAACCCTTTGGGTGTTGGCCACATGGCGATGTGAACTATGGGTGTTAATCACATAAAGATGTGAACTATTGGTGTTAAATCACATGGCGATGTGAACTAGATTATTGAAACTAACGCAAGTGGGAGACTGAAGGAAATATGCCCTAGAGGCAATAATAAAGTTGTTATTTTATATTTCCTTATATCATGACAAATCTTTATTATTCATGCCAGAATTGTATTAACCGGAAACTTGATACATGTGTGGATACATTGACAAAACACCGTGTCCCTAGTAAGCCTCTACTAGACTAGCTCGTTAATCAAAGATGGTTAAGTTTCCTAACCATAGACATGTGTTGTCATTTGATGAACGGGATCACATCATTAGGAGAATGATGTGATGGACAAGACCCATCCGTTAGCTTAGCATGTTGATCATTCAGTTTTATTGTTATAGCTTTCTTCATGTCATATACATATTCCTTTGACTATGAGATTATGCAACTCCCAGATACCTGAGGAATGCATTGTGTGCTATCAAATGTCACAACGTAACTCGGTGATTATAAAGATGCTCTACAGGTATCTCCGAAAGTGTTTGTTGGGTTGGCATAGATCGAGGATTTGTCACTCCGAGTATCGGAGAGGTATCTCTGGCCCCTCTCGGTAATGCACATCACGATAAGCCTTGCAAGCAATGTGACTAATGAGTTAGTTGTGGGATGATGCATTACAGAACGAGTAAAGAGACTTGCGGTAATGAGATTGAACTAGGTATGAGGATACCGACGATCGAATCTCGGGCAAGTAACATACCGATGACAAAGGGAATAACGTATGTTGTCATTGTGGTTTGACCGATAAAGATCTTCGTAGAATATGTAGGAACCAATATGAGCATCCAAGTTCCGCTATTGGTTATTGACCGGAGAGGTGTCTCGATCTGCTACCTCTTGAGCACTGCATTGGTTTTCCCTTAAAGAGGAAAGGGTGATGCAGTAAAGTAGCGTAAGTATTTCCCTCAGTTTTTGAGAACCAAGGTATCAATCCAGTAGGAGATCACGCTCGAGTCCCACACACCTACACAAACAAATAAGAACCTCGCAACCAACGCGATAAAGGGGTTGTCAATCCCTTCACAGTCACTTACGAGAGTGAGATCTGATAGATATGATAAGATAATAATTTTGGTATTTTTATGATAAAGAGAAATAAAGATGCAAAGTAAAATAAACGGCAATAGAAATAGCTAAGTGTTGGAAGATTAATATGATGGAAGATAGACCCGGGGGCCATAGGTTTCACTAGTGGCTTCTCTCAAGAGCATAAGTATTACGGTGGGTAAACGAATTACTGTCGAGCAATTGATAGAATTGAGCATAGTTATGAGAATATCTAGGTATGATCATGTATATAGGCATCACGTCCGCGATAAGTAGACCGAAACGATTCTGCATCTACTACTATTACTCCACACATCGACCGCTATCCAGCATGCATCTAGAGTATTAAGTTCATAAGAACAGAGTAATGCTTTAAGTAAGATGACATGATGTAGAGGGATAAACTCATGCAATATGATATAAACCCCATCTTTTTATCCTCGATGGCAACAATACAATATGTGCCTTGCTGCCCCTGCTGTCACTAGGAAAGGACACCGCAAGATTGAACCCAAAGCTAAGCACTTCTCCCATTGCAAGAAAGATCAATCTAGTAGGCCAAACCAAACTGATAATTCAAAGAGACTTGCAAAGATAAACCAATCTTACATAAAAGAATTTAGAGGAGATTCAAATATTGTTCATAGATAAACTTGATCATAAACCCACAATTCATCGGATCTCGACAAACACACCGCAAAAGAAGATTACATCAAATAGATCTCCAAGAAGATTGAGGAGAACTTTGTATTGAGATCCAAAGAGAGAGAACAAGCCATCTAGATAATAAATATGGACCTGAAGGTCTGAAGTAAACTACTCACACATCACCAGAGAGGCCATGGAGTTGATGTAGAGGCCCTCCGTGATCAATTCCCCCTCCGGCGGAGCTCCGGAAAAGGCCCCAAGATGGGATCTCTCGGGTACAGAAGGTTGCGGCGGTGGAATTAGGTTTTCGTGGTGCTCCTGGATGTTTGGGGGGTACGTGGATATATATATATAGGAGGAAGAAGTAGGTCGGTGGAGCAACGAGGGGCCCACGAGGGTGGAGGGCGCGCCCGAGGGGTAGGCGCGCCCCCCTGTCTCGTGGCCTCCTCGATTATTTCTTGACGCCCACTCCAAGTCTCCTGGATCACGTTTGTTGAGAAAATCACATTCCCGAAGGTTTCATTCCGTTTGGACTCCGTTTGATATTCCTTTTCGGCGAAACTCTAAAATAGGCAAAAAAACAGCAATTTGGGCTGAGCCTCCGGTTAGTAAGTTAGTCCCAAAAATGATATAAAAGTGTAAAATAAAGCCCATTAACATCCAAAATAGACAATATAATAGCATGGAGCAATCAAAAATTATAGATACGTTGGAGACGTATCACGGTCATGTCTACATAGTTCTCGAACCCGTAGGGTCCGCACGCTTAACGTTCGATGACGATTTTGTATTATATGAGTTATGTGATTTGGTGGACGGATGTTGTTCGGAGTCCCGGACGAGATCACGGACATGACGAAGAGTCTCGAAATGGTTGAGAGGTAAAGATTCATATATAGGACGATGATATTCGGACACCGGAAGTGTTCTCAGGGGTACCGGGTACATATCGGGTCACTGGAATGGGTTCCGGGCACCCCCCCCCCCCCCGGCAACTATATGGGCCTAATGGGCCAAGAGGGGGACAGACCATCCCCTAAGGGGCTGGTGCGCCCCCGTAAAGGCCAAATAGGAGGAGAAGGAAAGAGGTGGAAGAGAGAAGGAAGGGGAGGGATTCGGCCTCCCCTTCCTTCCCTCCTCCCTCCTCCTTCCTTCCCCCTCCGGAAGATATGGAAGGGGGAGGTCGAATTGGGGTGGCGCCCAAGTAGGATTCCTCCTACTTGGGGCACCCCCTTGGCTGCCCTCCTCCCCTCCAACCTATATATATGTGGGGGGGCACCGCTAGAACACACAATAACGATTGTTAGCCGTGTGCGGCGCCCCCCTCCACAGTTTACGCCTCCAGTCATATTGTCGTAGTGCTTAGGCGAAGCCCTGCGCGGATCATTTCACCATCATCGTCACCACGCCGCCGTGCTGACGTAACTCTCCGTCGACACTTTGCTAGATCAAGAGTTCGAGGGACATCATCGAGTTGAACGTGTGCAGAAATCGGAGGTGTCGTACGTTCGGTGCTTGATCGGTCAGAACAGAAGAAGTTTGACTACATCAACCGCATTGTCAAACACTTCCTATTTCGGTCTACGAGGGTACATGGACACACTCTCCCCCTCTCGTTGCTATGCATCTCCTAGATAGATTTTGCTTGAGCGTAGGATTTTTTTAAAAATTGCATGCTACGTTCCCCAACAAAAGGGGACGAATTCATGTTGATCCATAGCTTTAGCTAAAGTGATCTCTTTGTTGATGACAAATGAGAAAAGCTCGGGGAATTTGTGTTGCAGTGCTTCACCCATCCATTTGTCTGTCCAGAATAATGCAGTGTCTCCCCTACCAGGCTTACAAGTAGTCTGGTTTTTGAAAGTGGGCAAAGTTTTGAGAATAGCTTTCCACCATAATGAGCCCACCATCTTCTCTCCTGGTAGACTGTTCTGATAATGAGTTTCCCAAATGATTTTGACCTAGGGTGTATCCTCTTTGTTGTAGAACTTATGTAAGAACTTCATGAGGAGTGCCTGATTATGAGTGTGGACATCTAGAACACCCAAGCCCCCTTGTGATTTTGGTTGACAAACCTTCTTCCATGAAATAAGTACCGATCCTCTTTCTTGGGTACCAAATTTTCTCCGAAACAATTCATGAGATAGAAATTGATTTGCTTGATTACTGCTTGAGGTAACATTAAAGTGCACATGAAGAAAATTGGCATACTGTAGAAAACTAATTTAATGAGGGTGAGTTTGTCTCCTATAGATAGCAGAGTTGAGCATCCAAGCAGTCTGTTTTCAATCCTCTTTAACATAGGTACAAAGTCTTCCACTCTTGGTTTTGTGTAACAGAGAGGTAAACCAAGATAGGTTGTTGGGAAGGGTACCAATTTTGCAACCTAGAAGGTTGGATAATGCAGCGCGTTTAAAGGGAGACGCGCTAATGCTACGTGTGTATCTGTAGCGTGTTTGACCTGCACGCGCTACTGCTATTTAGCATTAGCGCCCTTTTTTAACAATCGCTATTGCTAAGATTCTGTGTACAAGGTTTTCCCTAGTAGTGCCATCATGTCCATAGGTGTGTTGATAGCAATGAGGATTGATTTGGAGTGATTTACTTTGAGTCCAGAATATTCTGCATAATGAATTAGGAGGTTCTTGATGTGTTCCAATTGTCAGCCATCAGCTTTGGCCACTAAGATGGTATCATCAGCATACTATATGATGGAGAAATCTGTGCAGGATAGGTGTGTGATTGGTGTCTCTATCAGGTTGTTGTTCATGGCCTCATTCATCATGGATTGAAGGACATCAATAACAATCACAAATATAAGGGGTGATAGAGGGTCAAGGGCCACATGCGTGCCCTCCAGGCCATCCAAATGGACAAAAAAGAACATTTTTGTTGTCTGTTTGGGCTGGCTGGTTGGAGTTGCCCTAATCAAGAAAAGAAACCCTTCATTGTCTTTGTTGCGTCGTTACCTTTGTAGGTGACAAATTTATATTTATCCTTCTCTCCAACTTGAATCGTGATCAAAGTGTCATGGATTTTAGAAGAGAGTGGTACCCCTCGAATTAAAACTCCAGTTTGGATGGGTTTGGGGATCCAATCCTAGCAGCTGATCAACTTGTTCACAGAAAAATTCAAACCGGGAATTCTAATGCAATTGCAACACCTTGTATTGATAACCAAGTCCTTCTACCAGCAGTTAGAGCAACGACTAGCATGACCAAATCCTAGCCAATGGTACAGTGGCATTTGAGTTGACTTAATTTCTCAGTTGCCACCGTATGCAACTTGCGGAACGTTCCTTGATTTCCTCGGGTACATACACGGAATTGCCGTCTGTCGTTCTCATGATTGAAAATGCAAGCGTGTTGGAACTTTGAAAGGCCCACGGCTTTGACATTTCCACGGATGAAAAAACATAAAAAAGGAAGACGTAGACTGACCAATTCGGTTAGGAAGCTATGGTATATCTACGGTCTCAAAGTATTCTTTCGACCAGTAGCAGCGGAGTGGTTAGATTAAACACATCTAGTAGGAATATACTCCGACGACTACGACCAATTCCCAACCAATATGGGGGTTGCTGAGTTGACTTCAGATCATATATAAACTGACTTGGAACGAGGCATTTCTCACATAACTTCAGACAGCGCCTTGCTCTGCACACTCAGGAGTCCGCGTCGACCTCAGATCCAAGACTAGCTCACACCATGTCTAAGGTAATTGGCGACCATATTCTTCGTTCTGCTTCGCTGTCTTTCGAGGGTGTAGACATGCCGTTACGATCATGAAAACATTTGTAGTACTGAATTTATGCTTGTGTTTTCGCTTTCGAATGGCCTGCAGAAGATTGTGATCAGAGCCGATCTCGTCGGCAAGAAGTGCACGAGTGGGATCCTGTCAATCGTTTCCAAGCTCGAGGGTATATCTCTCTCTGACTCTCTTCCTCCCTGTATATCCTGCACCGCTTGCTGCTTCTCTTTACCGAATGTACGTGGCCCTCCAGGGATCAAGTCCATGGTGGTCGACGACGACAAGTGCACGCTGACGGTGGTCGGCACCGTGGACCCGGTGTGCGTGGTGCACCAGCTGAGGAAGTCGTGCTACGCCGCGTCCATCGTCAGCGTGGAGGACGACAAGCCCAAGGAGAAGAAGACCCCCTGCCAGGAGGCCTGCGAGAAGGCCTGGAAGGACAAGTACGAGAAGGCCTGCAAGGAGAGGTGCGAGAAGGCGTGCAAGGAGCCGTGCTGCGACGACTGCGGCGAGAAGGGGACGCCGTACGCCGGCCACGGGTACCGCTGCACGCCGGGCTGCTACTCCAGCCCCTGCGGCCTGCCCAGCTGCCACTACTACAGCTCCGGCTATGGCTACGGCTACGGCTACGGCGTGCGCGCGCCGCCCCTGGGATACACCTGGTACGAGTAGAGGTCCCCCGGAACCGGAGGATGATGCGCCATGCGCCGCCCAGGGGCACTGTCATGGCGCGTATGTACCTGGAATCGTTACGATTTTACCATGTGTGTGCCTGTGTGTTTGGTTCCGTAGTTCATATGCTTTGTGTCACGGTTGTTGGCTTGCTGCAGTTTGCTTTCTGTACGGCGATGATTCCCTGGTTACTTCAGTCTTAGTACTCGGCAGTCGGCACTCGGTTGTTTCTCATAAACAAAGTGAAAACCCAGAAAAAGATTATTATATGAAAACGAACCGAAGAAATTGGTCACGAATCGTTGCCCCGTCACGCCCCCGACACTACTAGGTCGCCAGCCCCCACTGCCTTGTTCAGTTGGTGGAGACTTTAATATTATTATTAGGAATTGCAGTGAAAAAAAAAACTCAATGAGCCTAATCATTGGAGCTTTGTGCTTGATGCTATCATTGGGCATGCAGGACTTGAAGAAATACCATTAAATGGTAAACGCTATACCTAGGCCAATAATTTAGCTGACCCAACTTATGGAAAATTTGATCGGGTCATGTGTTGTCCTGAATGGGAGGAGGGATATCATCTGTCGGTACTTCAAGCTTTTGCTAGAGAAGTCTTTGACCACACTTCTCTATCCCTTGACACTGGAGAACATCCTAATGAAGTTCTAGATTTGAGAACTCTTGGGTGCTAACAGAGGGATTTACAGAATTTCTGTGTAAAGTTTGGAGTGAAACCTACCATGGTGACAGTTTAGAAAAATGTCAAGAAAGATTAAGAAACTTGAGGAAAAAGGTTAGAGAGTGGAATAAAAATGCAGATGCTTGGTACAGAAAAATTAAGATTGAAATCATTGGCAAGCTGGATGTCATAGATAAGAATACTGACGTCATGGGGCTTACTATTGGAGATAGATAGAAGCAAAAAAAGACTTAAGAGAACGATTGGCCAGAACTTTAAAACAAGAAGAAATGAAATGGCTTCAGAGATATAAGGATAAAGAAATTAAAGATGGAGACATCAATACTAGATATTATCATGCTAGGGTAAATGGTAGAAGATGTAAAAATAGAATCATTTCCTTGGAGCGGGATGAAGGAACTATCGAGGGAGAAGATTTAATTAATGAAATACATTACTGACTTTTATAAAAATCTTTTTGGGCAACCTGATTGCTCACAAATATCTCTACATCTACATGACATTTCTCAAATACGTGCATATGTTGCATAGGAATTAATTAAACCCTTCTCTATGCAAGAAATTCATGATATTGTGTTTCAAATGAAGAAAAACAAATGCCCGGGGGCAGATGGGTTCCCTGTTGATTTTTATCAGGAATTTTGGGAGTTAGTTAAGTGAGATGTGAAAGGGCTTTTGGATGATTTTGCTGAAAGAAAACTTGATATTGCTAGACACGATTATGGAACCATCACCATTGTGCCAAAAACTGATGATGCCAAAGAAATTCAGAAATTCAGACCCATTTGTCTTTTAAATGTTAGATCAAAATTATTACGAAGATTTTAATGAATGGACTTAGTAGAATTGTTTTCTTGTGATCTCTAAGACACATACTGCTCTATGTCAAAGGAAGATATATTATGGAGAGGGTAAAGTGTTGCATGAAGCATTGAACTCTATTCGTCATAGAAAACAAAATGCACGCTTTTTAAAAGTCGACTTTACAAAAGCATATGATAAAATTAAATGGCCATTTGTGATCCAAATGTTAAAGATGAAAAGATTCCCTGATAAGTGGTCTGATAGGGTTGTGATGACCATGAGAGGGGGTAATGTAAGAGTTAAAGTTCATGATAAGATTGGTCCCTGTTTTAAAACCTACAGGGGGCTTAGGCACGGAGTTTGTAACGCCCCGGACATACCCGCCGGTGGTCGTTGCTCCTGGCGGGATCTAGAGTGGCCCCACAGATCAATACTAGTTTTTCTGCGCACTTTGTCCTCACTCGTCCGCACTGAGCATGCTTAACTTTAGAGTTCTGTCCGAAAGAGCTCCCGGAAAAGAAGGAATTCCTTATTGATATGAGTAGTCTATCATCCCTATTAAGCCAGGCTATCACATACACCCCCACTCAGAGGAACCGACGTCCTCGTCGGGCCACAGGAACGTTTCCTCTTGGCACATATGTCTGTGCATCCAGTCCAGTACATGTACCATGTCGTGTGCCATGACGGATCACAAACGTCATGAACAAAATGACCGTGCACCTGTCTGCAAACATCCGTGTAACTGCGAGCTCGGCTCTGATACCAACTTGTAATGCCCCGGACACACCCGCCGGTGGTCGTTACTCCTGGCGGGATCTAGACTGGCCCCACAGATCAATACTAGTCTTTTTGCGCACTTTGTCATCACTCCTGCACACCCGGGAGCACTTCCCGGTCGGTCACCCATGCTGAAATTACTACAAGCTGAGCACACTTAACTTTGGAGTTTTGTCTGAATGGGCTTCCGAAAAAGAAGGAATTCCTTATAGATATGAGTAGTCTATCATCCCTATTAAGTCAGGCTATCACAGAGATGCTCTGTCCCCCTTACTTTTTGAGCTAGTGGCAGATGACCTAGCTGCTATTATGGGAAAAGACAATATAAATGATTTTGTGAAAGGGGTGCATGTTGAAAACATTCCTCATGGAGTGAACATGTTGCGATATGCTGATGATATTATTTTCCTACTACAATATAAAATTGACTACGCTAGAAATCTAAAATTTAATTTAGGGGCTTTTGCGTAGATGTCTGGTCTCACAATCAACTTTCATAAGAGTTGAAAGCACAAGTGCTCCCTGGGTGATTTTGGTAATTAATGTCAACATATGTCTTGTTGGACTAATGCTTCTACCTAGTATGTTTCAGATAAGTTCAACAATGGAGTGGCATGGACTAGAGGATGTGGAACCCTTTCAAGATGCTGAGGACAAAGAATTGGCTCAAGCTCAAAGCTCAGGACTCTATATTTTATTTTAGTGATCCAAGATCACATTGAGTCCATAGGAAAGCCAATACTATTAAGAGGGGATGAGGTGTTGCTCAATGGCTTGCTTGCTCAAAGTGCTTAGTGATATGCTCCAAAGCCCTCAACCACTTTCTCATATCCACATATGTCCCAAACCAATAGTCAAACTCGGCCCCACAGAAACTTTCTATCCGGTGCCACTGAGTTCTCTTGACATAGCCACTGCCAGAAACCCTAATCAATTTGGTCTCACCGATGGGATCTCGGTCTCACCGAGATGGGCTTGCAAACTCTCGGTTGCCTATTGTAATAATTTCGGTCCCACCGAGACATGCAATCGGTCCCACCGAGTTTGCTTGGCCAACTCTCTGTTTTGCTTATTACCCAAATCGGTCCCGCCGAGTTTGTGTAATCGGTCAAACCGAGATGAGGCTTTACCCTAACCCTAGCACATCGGTCCCACCGAGTCGATTATATCGGTCCCACCGAAATGCCTAACGGTCACATTTCGAACTAAATCAGTCCGACCGAGTTTCATGATTCGGTCCCACCGAGTTTGGTGATTTGTGTGTAACGGTTAGATTTTGTGTGGATGCTATTTATACCCCTCCACCCACTTTTCATTCGTGGAGAGAGCCATCAAAACATGCCTACACTTCTAACATACATTTTCTGAGAGAGAACCACCTACACTTGTGTTGAGGTCAAGATGTTCCATTCCAACCACATAAATCTTGATCTCTAGCCTTCACCAAGTTGCTTTCCACTCAAATCATCTTTCCACCAAATCCAAATCCTGTGAGAGAGAGAGAGAGAGTTGAGTGTTGGGGAGACTATCATTTGAAGCACAAGAGAAAGAAGTTCATCATCAACACACCATTTGTTACCTCTTGGAGATTGGTGTCTCCTAGATTGGTTAGGTGTCACTTGGGAGCCTCCATCAAGATTGTGGAGTTGAACCAAGGAGTTTGTAAGGGCAAGGAGATCGCCTACTTCATGAAGATCTACCCAAGTGAAGCAAGTCCTTCGTGGGCGACGACCATGGTGGGATAGACAAGGTTGCTTCTTCATGGACCCTTCGTGGGTGGAGCCTGTCGTGGTTCTAAGCCTGACAGTAGAATGGGGGGTAGGGATGTAGAGGCAAGATCCTAGCTATGGAGGAGTTGTACACGCGAGTTTTACGAGTTTAGGCCCTTCTCAGAGGAAGTAACAGCCCTACGTCTCGGAGCCCAGAGGCGGTCGACTGGATTATATGCGTGTGTGTTACAGGGGGTGCGAACCACTGTCCCTGAGGAGGGGGGGTGGCTTATATAGAGTTCGCCAGACCCCTCTCGCCCTCAATTACAAAGGGTTTAAGGTACATAAAGATGGAGACATTACTAGTAACGCCTGTATTTAGGTGCTATAAATGATAATTAAGCCTACAAATAAATGCTCGACCCAGAAACTTATGAAAATAGAACAAACTTGCGGATGGAGCTCGATGATATAATGGCCAATGAGGAGCTCTTCTGGCTCCAACAATCCAGTGAGAGATGGTTGCTAAAAGGGGACCAAAACACGGCCTTTTTTCATCGTGCGGCCAATGGTAGAAAACGGAAAAACACTATTCACTCCTTCACTGATGGCGAAACAGTGATTGAGGGCACAGATAACCTACTGGCTCATGCCACAGCTTATTATAAGAATCTTTTCGGACCAGCCAGGGGAAACATTTTTCACCTGTCCGCGGATACCTGGTCGGAAGAAGAGAAACTAACAGAAGAGGATAATATACTCCTGACCAGTGAATTCACGGAGGAGGAGGTTAGAAACGCATTATTTGGCATGGATAGCAATAGGGCCCCCGGCCCAGATAGCATCCCAGCTGAGTTCTACAAACACTGCTGGGACTTTGTTAAAACAGATATTATGCGCTTGTTTCGCGCTTTTCACAATAACACCCTGGATGTGGAACGTCTGAACTATGGGGTGATAACCTTGATACCTAAGACCAATGGTGCTAAGAAAATACAACAGTACCGCCCCATTTGTCTACTTAGATGTCCTTATAAGCTAATTACTAAAGTAATGGACAATAGAGCAGCCATCTTTGCTGATAAACTTATTAGCAGACACCAAAATGCTTTCATCAAACATAGAAATATCATGGATGGGATCCCCACTCTCCATGAGATCTTGCACCACACACACCATAAGAAGAAAGTTGGGGTAGTCCTGAAGTTGGACTTTGAGAAGGCATATGACAAAATTAATTGGGATTTTCTCCTTGAGTGTCATAGTAACAGAGGTTTTGGTGAAACCTGGTGTGGTTTGGTGAAGAAGATACTAACTAATGGCACAGTCAGCATTAAGTTGAATAATGTGACTGGGCCTTACTTTCAAAGCCACAAGGGAGTGCGCCAGGGCTACCCTCACTCCCCTTTTTTGTTTAACCTTGCCGTGGAAACCTTGTCTAAGATGATTCGCAATGCTCAAAAGGAAAAGATGATAACTGGGTTGGCCCCAGATCTCATTGAAAGTGGCGTTGCTGTTCTGCAATACGCCGATGACACGGTTATTTGTTTTGAACATGATGAACAAGCCGCTGTCAACCTGAAACTTCTCTTATATATCTTTGAACTTATGTCTGGCTTAAAGATTAACTTCCTTAAGAGTGAAATCCTGTGTGTGTGTGGAGACAACAACATCCTGGCAACTTATGCGAACATCTTTAATTTTCAAACTGGTCACTTCCCAATGAAATACTTGGGGGTCCCTGTGAGCTACTCAACTTTGCGCAACCTGGACTGGAACTTTGTTGATGATAAATTCCTTAAGTGTTGTGAAACCTGGATTGGTAACGCTGCATCCTCGGGGGGAAGACTCATTCTCCTAAACTCCTCCCTGTCAAGTATTGTGTACTACTACATGGCAATGTTCCTACTCCCTAAGATGGTGATCTACAAACTGGACAGACATCGTAAAAAATTCTTTTGGCAAGAAACCAACGGCAGGAAACGTCATCACCTTGTCAAATGGACCGGGATCTATAGGTCTAAGAAAAAAGGGGGTTTGGGGGTGAAGGACTTACATAGACACAATATAAGCATGCTAACTAAGTGGTGGTGGAAACTTGAGACTCAACAAGGGCTTTGGCAGGATGTTATCCGAGCCAAGTACTTGAAGAGAGACATTGTTGCCTCGGTTCGATGCAAATTTGGCGACTCGCGAGCTGGAAAGCTATTATGAAAGTTAAGGAACATTATTTCGCTGGGAGGGGGTGAATGTAAAAGCTGGCAACCTGGCTCGGCTGTGGATGGACAGCATTGAGGGAAACCCCCCTTTGAGAATCAGGTTCCCAGAGCTGTATGATATCTGTAACAACCAAGAGATCACAGTGGCCAAAGCCCGCGAGGGGTCCCCAGATCTCTTTAGAAGATGATTACATCCTCGGCTTGCAAATCAATGGGATGAGGTGCAAAAAATGATAAATTCCTGGGTGGTATCTGATGAACCAGAGCAGGTTGTGTGGAAACTTGGAAAAAGCAAGCGCTTTGCCACCAAATCCATGTATAGTCACCTGGAAAGCCGCCTCGCTGGGTGTGATTATAGGTGGATTTGGAAAGCTAAGCTACCTCTCAAGATCCAAATTTTCCTTTGGCAATTGTTTCAAGATGCGGTGTTGACACGAGATGTCATGAAAAGACGCAAATGGGTGGGGAACCCCAGATGTTCCTTCTGTCAGAACAGAGAAACTTCTCAACATCTCTTCTTCACCTGTCCAGTTGCAAGGGTGGTTTGGAGAACGGTTGGCTGTGTGTTTGGCACAGATTTGTGCCCGGATAACATATGGCAATATTTCTCTTGGTGCTATACTTTCTTACCTGATGGTGTCATATTCTATACTTTTGGCCTAGCTGCGATCTGCTGGGCCATGTGGATTTGTTGTAATAGGGCCACTTTCGAAGGCAAAAAGTTGAGATCCCCTTTTGATGTGGTCTTTTCTGCATGTGGCTACATGAACTACTGGGCAGGTCTGATGGTGGGAGCTGATCGAGAGGCGATGGAGCGCGGCGCTAAGATGCTCAAGACCAACGCTGCTGCCATGATGAGGATTTGTGCAGCCCCAGCTAGATCAGCGATGGACTAAAGGATGAAGCTGTCGTCTATGCCTTCTCCTACCTTATCTTCAGTGGCTATTATTGTCCTGATACTTGTTCCGTTTGATGCTTTCGCCCCTGCATGGGCTTTTCCTGATGCTCACTTGTGAGCCATTCCCCCCTGAATGTGGAAGTTACCTCCGGATTCCTTATTTTGCTCTGGTTAGGATAGGTGGTTTTAGATGGCACTGGGTTTTCGCCCCACGGTGAGCTGCTCGATGACGAGTGCTTGCAGTGGGTTTCCCAGTGGTGTCTTGAACCCGCTTTCCCCTTTCCAGTTTCCTTAAGACCTGGACTTCGTATTTCCGTTATGTCAAAGTAATGGAAAGGGGTAATGCCCGGTTCAAAAAAAATAAATGCTCGACCGTTGTTCATGCAGAGTGACTTTAGCTCTTCTGCCCGTCGAGTGACTTTTGCGATGGTCGAGTGACATTGATTCTTCCAAGTGGAACGTCTATGGTCGAGTGGATGATGGTACTCTTGGAATGATCCTGGCTTTAGGGTGCTGTCCTAGGGGAGGATGTCTAGGTTAGGTCCATGACCCTACCCTAGGTACATAGCTTCATCATTAGCCCCCGAATGGTTCAGGGTTCGAGTGGAGAAGGAGTTGATAACCCCTCCGATTCAGCTTTTGTGCTTTGAGAATATCTCGCCCAGAGGTCAAATGAACCTTCATGATGGCTTCAACTGCTTGTTCAGTCGCCTTCATCCATTCTTGGTTTTGTCGAGTGAACTTTCGTTGTTAAGTTTCGAGTGTTGATATGGAACAAATCTTCCGTCCGGCGGGTTGTTCTGCCGTCTGCGGATTTCACGAGATTTGAATTTTGGGAAGCGCGCCGGGCGGGGGAGGCCGCGGTAATCGGGACGGATTAGGCAGGTCCCCTCGATCCCCGCGCCACCTTTTTTGCCACGTATCGCGCGCGCGACTGTTGCGGGATTTGATAAGATCATCCAGGCCTACAAGTCAGTCACTCGGAAGTGTCCTTATATAAGGCACCAGACCGGGGCTTTTGAATAGTGCGCCCTCATTCCCCTTCCTCTTCCTCAGATTTCTCCGCTGCACCTGCTTCTGCTCTCGGCGCCGTAGCTCCGCTCGGACTCGATTCGCTGCCATGGGGAAGGAGAAGACGGTGACATTGGAGCGTGTGAAGAAGGCGACGGCGAAGGCGAAAGGGAAGAGGACCAACCGGGGTGGATCCTCGTCGAGGTCCGGCCTGTCGCCTGGCTGGATCCAGGGCGACTGGATCCGCTCGACGATCAGCCAAGATGACATCGACAATCTGGTTGAGGGGGACTGATCCCCCACGAATCAGCGCGGCTCCCGGGGAACAAGACTGAGCCGCGGCCGCGGGAGGGTGAGTGCGTTCTCCTCGCCACTCATGTCGACCACGGGTTTTCTTTGCCTCCCCACCCTTTCTTTCGTGGTTTCTTGAAATTCTTCGGGGCTCAACTCCACCACTTTACTCCAAACACCATCGTGTACCTTGCTGCTTTCGTGTCCATGTGCAAGAATTTCTTGGGCTGCCGACCGCACTGGGGTCTCTTCAAGCACATATTCACATGTCGCTCCCAGATGGTCAAGAAGGCCAACCCGAGTGACGAGAGGACGCACGTGATACAGATGTGCGGAGGTCTTGGGATCCAACTGAGGAACAAGAGCACCTTCCCAGCTATGATCCTACCCGAGTCGGTCCGAGGCTGGCAGTCGACCTGGTTTTACTACAAGGACCAGCCGACCCCGGGTCAGTCGACTGGACTTCCTCCCTTTTCCATGGCTCGAGTGGAAAATCCCTCCTCCTTGAGAGTGATCCTGGAAGAGAAGGCACAGGTGAAGGTGGTGGTCGAGTGGGTCGTCCAACTTGTCCATGACGGAGTGACTGGTATGGACCTACTGGAGGTCTTCCTCAGTCGACGCATCCAACCACTCCAAGCTCGTGACCATCCAATGTGGATGTACTCGGGACTCGAGGATTCCACTCGGATCCACCCGGAGGATGTTAGTGAGGACACAGTGGAGAAGTGGCTGAGAGGTATTACCGGCAACAAGGATAATCCTCGAGGGTCCAGGAGGGTGGTTCCATTCGACCATTCACGCCAGCCGGAACAGGTACGATTCTACATTGTCGAGTGTCTTCTTGATTTATTATGTAACATATTGTTGATGGTCGACTGTCTTTCTTTTGTTCATTGTCTTTTCATGCTCTTATTGATATGTACTCGATGCCCAATGGAGTGCAGGAGCAAAATGTCGAGGAAGGGGCGAGCGGGGGCGAGAGTGGCGAGTGGCACTCGGATGCAGAGGAGGACGAGGAGAGCGATGACCCGAGTGACGAAGAAGAGGTCGACTCGCCTCCTCGCAGGGAAAGGAGGTCCAAGCACGCTCACAACCTGGCAAACACCCCTGACCTGGTGGCCGCACCGACTGGGCAGTCTTCAAAGCGCCCTCGGACGTCTTCTCCGGTGCCGACTGAGAAGGGACCGAAACAGCTCAGGACTGCGCCGCCTCTTGTGCCGAAACTATTGAAGGCCACATCCTCCAAACCGCGGAAGGCTTTGCCCAGAATCAAAGTGACCATTCCCACCATCTCCGGGTAATCATCTGACCCGATCTTTTGGTCGACTCGAGCAACAGAACATAACTGACTGAAAGTTGACATTTGCAGTGCTGCTACCTCTAGAACTTCTTCCCGCCAATACCGAGACGAGGAAATGGAAGACGCGGTTACCTCCAACCCAGGTAAAATTCTCGTGATCTTGTTCTTGATTATTTGGTCGATCAAATTCTGGCGATTCACTTGGGGTCGACTGATTTATTTGCAGCCCCACCCAACGTTATCGAGCTTTCGGATGATGATGAAGATGTGGCCCCGAGGCCCAGAAAGAACAAAAAAGTAGTGGCTGGCAAGACATCTCAGCCGGGACTGACGACGGAACCAACTGTCCAACAACCTGAAGATGCAGGTGGGGCCTCTGTGACTTTTGTTGTCCCATTGTCGAGTGAGCACCCTGCACCATCGATTGTACCAGTGTTTCCTTCAGCCGCCCAACCCCATGCCTCGGAGCTCCAAGCTGCCGCATCTGGGCCGTCTGCCCCTTTCTTCACCAACTATCATGTTCCGGAAAGCCAGTCGAACGCCGCTGCGGAGGCTATCCGTCAGGCTAACATGATGATGGAGCGGTAACATAGCCAAACAATGGTTTGCTAGGACAAGGTGGGTTAGAGGCTTGGCTCAACAATATGGGAGGCATGATAAGCAAGTGGTAGGTATCGCAGCATAGGCATAGCAAAAGAGCGAGCATCTAGCAAGCAAAGATAGAAGTGATTTCGAGGGTATGATCATCTTGCCTGAGATCCCGCAAGGAAGAAGAACGAGTCCATGAAGAAGACAAACAGACGTAGTCGAACGGGTCCTCACAAACGTGACGTTGTCGGAACCAACCCGAAGAAGCAACACCGGAAAGAAGCACACAACATAGTAAACAACCAACACATGAACATGGCATGATATGCGGTATGCGGTGCATAATGCATGATTTGGAAAAGAATGATTGAACCTGGCCTCTACATGGAAATCCAAGAGTGCCACTGGAAAGGTGAGGTGATTTTGATTGAAATCGATATAAAGATCACCGGAATCAGATGCACGGTTTGGAAATGGCAAGCAAAACAAATATGGCACCGGTCTGCGATAAACAGCAAGTAGCCTTCTAAATGCATCAAGATAAATATGCTACAGCACACAAACATAGCAACAAAATACATGGCAGGGATCCACTCATGATGCTTGACAAAATATGAACACTGAGCTACGGCTAATTCATCCATTAACAGGTTCAAACAAGCATGGAAAAAGTGCAAAAGATAACAAGTTTCAGACTTACTGAAATAACAACAAATCAGGAATTTATCATTAGGAAGCAATGTTTAGAACATGAAAACTACATGCTACAGGGACATATCATGGCAAAGAAAGGCATGACATGAAGCTACCCTAAGCATATAACAAAATTCCCTTAGTGACCATGAGCCAAAAGGGATCAGAAAATACAATTGCAAGCATGTGAACATAGCAAAAACATAAACAGATTCAGACTTAGTGGAAAACTGGAGCATGCAAAACAGTTTAACAAGTAGGCATGTTTACGAGCTCGATGCACTCACTACGTGGCATTGCATGACAAACTAAGCATACACCCATCAAGAAGACATGGCATAGAAGCTATACATGGCAAGAACAACAACATAGCATGCACGGATCAACAACAACAAGCTCGGCAAAATTGCTAAACATGTTAACAATCTGCCAGGAACATTTTATAGCAAAAGTAGAGCTCGATTGACTCAAGCTAGGGGGCTCCATAAACGCAAACAAAGACATGGATGGATATAGCACCACAATATTAACAAAACATCCTTACTGATCATCCTCAAAAGAGGCACGGGTCACTAGGAAACAACATGAGCATATGGCATAAAAATAATGACAGGGCAAGGACTTAGTGAAATTCTAAGTCCCTGAAATTAGCATCATTGAGTAAGCTACTTTACATGCTTGTGCTAGTTACCAAAAATATCAGAAAAATACATGGCATACACCCCTGTAAAGATGGCATGGCATACATCAAAACACATGTAGAGCTCAGGATCCTAGCATGCACACATTAATCATGGCAAAAATGACAAAAGACCATTTGCTGAAACAGATCTGAAATAATCATCACATAGCCCTCTTCCAACAGCATTTCGGGCATCAAGATGAGATCAAATGAAAATCATGCAATGAGAAGAAATGATGTACTCATCGAGACGAACATTTTGATATGCTACACGCACGAATCGGAGCTACGTTAAGGAAGTTATGATGCGATGAAGATGCATAAAAATACTGGGGACTTAGCAGATTTCAGGAAAAAAAACAAGCGAGCGCTAGATATCTAAACGTCGCACAGGTGGGGTATAGACGGACGTTGCTCACCTAGGGCCCTTGGGCCGGATCGAAGCGGACCGAGGGGCGGCGAAGCTGGGGCGGCCTTTGCGCTGCTGGGCCTGCAGCGGGGTGCGTGCCCATGCTCGTCGTCTCCCCGAGCGGGAGCTCGAGCAGGAGGCGAGGCGGCGGCGGCGCTGCCCTGGAGAGGGCCGCCGACGATGGGAACGACGCAGGGGGCCACGGATCCGGCCAGATCCGGTCGGCCGGAGCCGGATCCAGGCGATGGCGAGACGGGCAGGGCCGGCAAGGTGCGGGGCTCCGATGGGGAAGCACTCCGGCGACGGCGGCTCGACTCCGGTGGCACGAGCAGGAGCTGGTCGCCGGCGATGTACGGTGGGGAAGGCGAAGCGGCGACCGGGCGGCGAGGGAGATGATGCGCACGGCGGCGGAGCGGCTTCGGGCCCGCGCGTGACCCGGATGGGCTCCGCGGGCCGGCGGGCGCGGGGGCGAAGTGGGGCGCGGGCACCGGCCAGGTGGCGCGCGCTATGTGGCTGGGAGTGGCGGCGTCTGATTCGTCGGAGTGAGGTGGCGGCGGGATGGACATGTCCGGCCGGCGCGGGAGGAACTGTCCGGCGGCGCGAGGAGTTTGCTAGGGTTTGGACTGCGCGAAAAATTCGTGGAGAGCCACATATATATAGGTAGAGGGAGCTAGGAGAGTCCAAATGAGGTGCGGTTTTCGGCCACGCGATCGTGATCGAACGAACGAGAGGATGGAGGGGGTTTAGGTGGGTTTTTGGGCCACTTTGGAGGGGTGTTGGGCTGCAACACACACGAGGCCTTTTCGGTCCCTCGGTTAACCGTTGGAGTATCAAACGAAGTCCAAATGGCACAAAACTTGACAGGCGGTCTACCGGTTGTAAACCAAGGCCGCATGGCAAGTCTCGGTCCAATCCGAAAACGTTTAACACCCGCACACGAAAAGAGGTAGAAAGGGACACTGGATGACATAGGAGCGCCGGATTGCAAAACGGACAACGGGGAAAATGCTCGGATGCATGAGACGAACATGTATGCAAATGCAATGCACATGATGACATGATATGAGATGCATGACACCCAAGCAATGACATGGCAACAACAGCGAATAACTGGAAGACACCTGGCACATCGGTCTCGGGGCATCACACTAAGCCCCCGAGTGGGAGGGTTGCTCACCACTCGGTAGGATTTTACAAACTTAGGCGAGTATTGGACTGCAGCTAAGCCCCCGAGTGAGAGGGTTGCTCACCACTCGGCAGGATTTTTTTTAAACTTAGGCGAGTACTGGACTGCAGCTAAGCCCCCGAGTGAGAGGCTTGCTCACCACTCGGTAGGATTTTTTAAACTTAGGCGAAACGGATTCGCAGCTAAGACCCCAAGTGAGAGGCTTGCTCACCACTCGGTAGGATTTTTGTTTGAACTTAGGCAAAACGGATTCGCAGCTAAGTTACCCACTGGGGGATTTCAGATGCAAATAAAAGCAACAACAATCGTTTAAGAGGACTGTAAAGCTCTAGTCTTTGATAAAAAAATTACAAAGGTATTTCTTATTACATTTTATTCGAATGAGTACTTAAGTATAAAAGGGGCAGAGCAGCTCTGCATTCCAAGCTCGTGGCTCATCCTTCTTATGCTCGGCATCGTAAAGGTGGTATGCTCCATTGTGGAGCACTCTGGTGACAATGAAGGGACCTTCCCAAGCCGGGGCGAGCTTGTGTGGTTTCTGCTGATCCAGTCGAAGAACCAAGTCACCCTCTTGAAAGGCTCGACCCTTCACGTGTCTAGCGTGGAATGGACACAAGTCTTGCTAATAAATGGTCGACCGGATCAAGGCCATCTCTCTTTCCTCCTCTAGGAGGTCGACTGTGTCTTGCCAAGCTTGCTCTGCTTCATCTTCAGAAAAGAGCTCAACTCGTGGTGCATTATGAAGCAAGTCACTCGGTAGAACAGCTTCAGCCCCATAGACCAAGAAGAATGGAGTTCGGCCAGTCGACCGATTGGGAGTTGTCCTCAATCCCCAGAGAACTGATGGAAGTTCATCAACCCAGGCGCCCGCTGCGTGCTTGAGATATCGCATCAGTCGGGGTTTCAGTCCTTTGAGAATCAGGCCATTTGCTCTTTCTGCTTGTCCATTCGACTGGGGATGGGCGACTGAAGCATAGTCGACTCGTGTGCCTTGTGAGGCGCAGAAGGTTCTGAACTCATCAGAATCTAAGTTCGATCCGTTGTCAGTGATGATGTTGTGCGGAACTCCATATCTGAATATCAACTCTCTGATGAAGCTGGCAGCAGTATTAGCTTCAAGATTCTTAATAGGCTTGGCTTTGATCCATTTGGTAAACTTGTCGACTGCTACAAGCACGTGAGTGAAGCCACTCCTACCAGTCCTCAGTGGACCAACCATGTCCAACCCCCAAACATCAAAGGGCCAGACGAGTGGAATGGCCTTCCGGGCTGATGCAGGTTTGTGCGACATATTGGAGTAGAACTGGCAGCCTTCACATCTGTCGACTATATCTTTCGCCATTTCATTTGCTCGTGGCCAATAAAATCCAGCTCGGTATGCTTTAGCCACAATGGTCCGAGAGGACGCATGATGACCACAGGTCCCCGAATGGATGTCGTGGAGGATCACTCGGCCTTCTTCTGGTGTTATGCATTTCTGGCTGACCCCAGTTGCACTTTCTCTGAACAGTTGTCCTCTTATTACAGTAAAGGCCTTGGATCAACAGATGATCTGTCGAGCCTCTTCTTCATCCTCTGGGAGCTCTTCCCTAAGGATATATGCAATGTAAGGCACTGTCCAGTCGGGAGTGCTGACCAACACCTCCATGATCAAGTCGACCATGGCTGGGACCTCGACTTCAGTCGGATCTGTGGCACTCTTAGGCTGCGGGGGTTCTTCAGCGAAGGGATCCTCTTGAACTGAAGGTGCATGAATATGCTCCAAGAACACATTACTGGGAATAGCTTCTCTCTTGGAGCCTATCTTTGCTAAATCATCTGCTGCTTGATTTTTTAGTCGGGGTATATGATGGAGCTCTAACCCCTCAAACTTCTTTTCCAACTTCCTCACCGCGTTGCAATAACCAGTCATGGCTGGGCTTCTGACATCTCATTCCTTCATCACTTGATTGACTACCAAATCTGAGTCGCCATAGACCATGAGGCGACGGACGCCGAGTGAGATGGCCATACGCAACCCATACAAGAGTGCTTCATATTCTGCTTCGTTATTGGAGGAATCAAAGTGAATCTGGAGGACATATCTGAGCTTGTCTCCTCGGGGGGATACCAGTACCACCCCAGCACCGGAACCATTCAGCATCTTGGAGCCATCAAATAACATAGTCCAGTGCTCCGAGTGAACTTGAGTCGGCAGTTGTTGTTCAATCCATTTGGCGAGGAAATCTGCTATTGCTTGGGACTTGATAGCTTTCTTTGCCTCGAACTTGATATCTAAGGGAAGGAGTTCAATCACCCACTTTGTCACTCGACCAGTTGCATCTCTGTTGTTCAGAATCTCTGATAATGGAGCGTCGCTGACGACTGTAATGGAGTGATCAGAGAAGTAATGTGCAACCTTCTTCGTGGTCATGTAAATCCCATAAACAAGCTTCCGATAATGTGGATATCTTTGCCTTGATGGAGTCAAAACTTCAGAGACATAGTATACTGGGCACTGAACTTTGTAGGCTTTTCCTTCTTCTTCCCGCTCGACCATAAGTATTGTACCGACGACTTGTCCAGTGGCTGCAATGTAAAGCAGTAAAGGCTCTTTGCTGATTGGAGCAGCAAGCATCGGCTGGGTGGAAAGCAGGGCTTTGAGCTCTGCAAATGCTTCATCAGCTTTAGGAGTCCACTCGAACTTACCTGACTTATTCATATGTCGGTAAAGAGGCAGTGCCTTTTCACCAAGGCGAGAAATGAATCGACTTAGGGCGGCCAAACAACCAGTAAGCTTCTGGACATCATGCACACGCACAGGGCGTTTCATCCGGAGTATGGCGCCCACTTTCTCTGGGTTAGCGTCGATCCCTCGTTCGGAAACGAGAAAACCGAGTAATTTTCCGCCTGGAACTCCAAACGTGCACTTTGATGGATTGAGCTTGATATCATACCTTCTGACGTTGGCAAAGGTTTCAACAAGGTCAGCCAGTAGGTCGGAACCTTTTCGTGACTTGACCATAATGTCATCCATGTATGCTTCCACATTTCGACTAATTTGAGTGAGCAGTCACTTCTGGATCATCCTCATGAATGTGGCTCCGGCGTTCTTCAAACCGAATGGCATAGTGACATAACAGAAGCACCCAAATGGGTGATGAAAGCTGTTTTTATTTCATCGGGTCCATACAGACGGATCTGATGATACCCGGAATAAGCGTCCAAAAAGGACAAACGCTCACACCCCGCAGTCAAGTCGACTATTTGGTCGATGCGAGGGAGAGGAAAGTGATCTTTCGGGCAGGCCCGATTGATATGTTTGAAGTCGATGCACATGCGAAGTGAGTCGTCCTTCTTTGGGACCATGAAAACATTAGCTAACCACTCGGAGTGGTAAATCTCTCGGATAAACTCGGCTGCCAGGAGCCGAGCCACTTCTTCACTGATTGCCTTCCTCTTCTGTACGGCAGACCGTCGAAGATGTTCTTTGACTGGTTTCACTTTTGGGTTGACTCGCAAACGATGCTCAGCCAGTCCCCTGGGAACACCTGGCATGTCAGAAGGTTTCCATGCAAAGATGTCCTAGTTCTCACGGAGGAACTGGATGAGCGCTTCTTCCTATTTACACTCGAGTGTTGTTGAAATGTGAGTCGGAGCAGCATTGGTATCCGTTGGATGAATATGAATCGGCTTCGTTTCACCAGACGATTGGAATGTCGAATCTGTGGCAGGCTTCTTAGCTCGCAACAAATCACTCGGATCTGCATTTTTCTGATACTCCTGCAAGTCCACTACTGCCATCTGTGCATCGGCGATCTTTGAGCCCTTCTGGAAGCACTCTTCTGCCTTCTTTTGACTGCCAGTGATAGTGATCACCCCTTTAGGACTAGGCATCTTCAATTTGAGGTACACGTAACATGGTCGAGCCATAAAACGTGCATAGGCTGGCCTGCCTAGAATAGCATGATAGTGTTGGGGAACGTTGCAGAAAACAAAAAAATTTCCTACGGTTTCACCAAGATCCATCTAGGAGTTCATCTAGCAACGAGTGATCGGATTGCATCTACATACCTTTGTAGATCACGCGCGGAAGCGTTCAAAGAACGGGGATGAGGAAGGCGTACTCGACGTGATCCAAATCACCGGAGATCCTAGCGCCGAACGGACGGCACCTCCGTGTTCAACACACGTACGGTTAGCGTGACGTCTCCTCCTTCTTGATCCAGCAAGGGGAAGAAGAGGTTGAGGAAGATGGCTCCAGCAGCAGCACGACGGCGTGGTGGTGGTGGAGCTGCAGTACTCCACCAGGGCTTCGCCAAGCTCTACGGAGGAGGAGGAGGTGTTGGAGAGGGAGAGGGAGGCGCCAGGGCTTAGGTGTGGCTGCCCTCCCTTCCCCCCACTATATATAGGGCCAAGGGAGAGGGGGGGCGCAGCCTTGGCCCTTCCTCCAAGGAAGGGTGCGGCCAGGGAGGAGTCCATCCTCCCCAAGGCACCTAGGAGGTGCCTTCCCCCTTTAGGACTCTTCCTTTCCCTCATCTCTTGGCGCATGGGCCTCTTGGGGCTGGTGCCCTTGGCCCATATAGGCCAAGGCGCACACCCTACAGCCCATGTGGACCCCCGGGGCAGGTGGACCCCCGGACCCCTTTCGGCACTCCCGGTACAATATCGATAATGCGCGAAACCTTTCCGGTGACCAAAACAAGACTTCCCATATATAATTCTTTACCTCCGGACCATTCCGGAACTCCTCGTGACGTCCGGGATCTCCTCCGGGACTCTGAACAACATTCGGGTTACTGCATATACATATCCCTACAACCCTAGCGTCACCGAACCTTAAGTGTGTAGACCCTACGGGTTCGGGAGACATGTAGACATGACCGAGATCGCTCTCCGGTCAATAACCAACAGCGGGATCTGGATACCCATGTTGGCTCCCACATGCTCCTCGATGATCTCATCGGATGAACCACAATGTCGAGGATTCAAGCAACCTCGTATACAATTCCCTTCGTCAATTGGTATGTTACTTGCCCGAGATTCGATCGTCGGTATCCCAATACCTCGTTCAATCTCGTTACCAGCAAGTCACTTTACTCATACCGTAATGCATGATCCCGTGACCAGACACTTGGTCACTTTGAGCTCATTATGATGATGCATTACCGAGTGGGCCCAGTGATACCTCTCCGTCACACGGAGTGACAAATCCCAGTCTTGATCCGTGTCAACCCAACAGACACTTTCGGAGATACCCGTAGTATACCTTTATAGTCACCCAGTTACGTTGTGACGTTTGGTACACCCAAAGCACTCCTACGGTATCCGGGAGTTACACGATCTCATGGTCTAAGGAAAAGATACTTGACATTGGAAAACTCTAGCAAACGAACTATACGATCATGTGCTATGTTTAGGATTGGGTCTTGTCCATCACATCATTCTCCTAATGCTGTGATCTCGTTATCAATGACATCCAATGTCCATAGTCAGGAAACCATGACTATCTGTTGATCAACGAGCTAGTCACCTAGAGGCTTACTAGGGACATGTTGGTGTCTATTATTCACACATGTATTACGATTTCCGGATAACACAATTATAGCATGAATAAAGACAATTATCATGAATAAGGAAATATAATAATAATTCTTTTATTATTGCCTCTAGGGCATATTTCCAACAGTCTCCCACTTGCACTAGAGTCAATAATCTAGTTACATTGTGATGAATCGAACACCCATGGAATTCTGGTGTTGATCATGTTTTGCTCTAGGGAGAGGTTTAGTCAACGGATCTGCTACATTCAGGTCCGTATGTACTTTAAAAATATCTATGTCTCCATCTTGAACATTTTCACGAATGGAGTTGAAGCGACGCTTGATGTGCCTGGTCTTCTTGTGAAACCTGGGCTCCTTGGCAAGTGCAATAGCTCCAGTGTTGTCACAGAAGAGTTTGATTGGCCCCGACGCATTGGTTATGACTCCTAGGTCGGTGATGAACTCCTTCACCCAAATTGCTTCATGCGCTGCCTCTGAGGCTGCCATGTACTCCGCTTCACATGTAGATCCCGCCACGACGCTCTGCTTGCAACTGCACCAGCTTACTGCCCCACCATTCAAAATATACACGTATCCGGTTTGTGACTTAGAGTCATCCAGATCTGTGTCGAAGCTAGCGTCGACGTAACCTTTTACGACGAGCTCTTCGTCACCTCCATAAATGAGAAACATTTCCTTAGTCCTTTTCAGGTACTTCAGGATATTCTTGACCGCTGTCCAGTGTTCCTTGCCGGGATTACTTTGGTACCTTCCTACCAAACTTATGGCAAGGTTTACATCAGGTCTGGTACACAGCATGGCATACATAATAGACCCTATGGCTGAGGCATAGGGGAAGACACTCATCTCTTCTATATCTTCTGCCGTGGTCGGACATTGAGCTGAGCTCAATTTCACACCTTGCAATATAGGCAAGAACCCCTTCTTAGACTGATCCATATTGAACTTCTTCAATATCTTGTCAAGGTATGTGCTTTGTGAAAGACCTATGAGGCGTCTTGATCTATCTCTGTAGATCTTGATGCCTAATATATAAGCAGCTTCTCCAAGGTCCTTCATTGAAAAACTCTTATTCAAGTAGGCCTTAATGCTGTCCAAAAGCTCTATATAATTTCCCATCAAAAGTATGTCATCTACATATAATATGAGAAATGCTACAGAGCTCCCACTCACTTTCTTGTAAACGCAGACTTCTCCATAAGTCTGCATAAACCCAAACGCTTTGATGATCTCATCAAAGCGAATGTTCCAACTCCGAGATGCTTGCACCAGCCCATAAATCGAGCATTGGAGCTTGCACACCTTGTCAGCATATTTAGGATCGACAAAACCTTCCGGCTGCATCATATACAATTCTTCCTTGAGGAAACCATTAAGGAATGCTGTTTTGACGTCCATTTGCCATATCTCATAATCGTAGAATGCGGAAATTGCTAACATGATTCGGACGGACTTTAGCTTCGCTACCGATGAGAAAGTCTCATCGTAGTCAACCCCTTGAACTTGTCGATAACCCTTAGCGACAAGCCGAGCTTTATAGATGGTCACATTACCATCCGCGTCTGTCTTCTTCTTAAAGATCCATTTATTTTCTATGGCTCGCCGCTCTACGGGCAAGTCAGTCAAAGTCCATACTTCATTTTCATACATGGATCCTATCTCGGATTTCATGGCTTCCAGCCATTTGTCGGAATCCGGGCCCGCCATCGCTTTTTCATAGTTCGAAGGTTCACCGTTGTCTAACAACATGATTTCCAAGACAGGGTTGCCGTACCAATCTGGTGCGGAACGTGTCCTTGTGGACCTTCGAATTTCAGTAGGAGCTTGATCAGAAGTATCCTGATCATCATCATTAACTTCCTCTCTAGTCGGTGCAGGCACCTCAGGAACATTTTCTTGAGTTGCGCCATTTTCCGGTTCAAGAGGTAATACTTCATCAAGTTCTACTTTCCTCCCACTTACTTCTTTCGAGAGAAACTCCTTCTCTAGAAAGGATCCATTCTTGGCAACAAAGATCTTGCCTTCAGATCTGAGGTAGAAGGTATACCCAATAGTTTCTTTAGGGTATCCTATGAAGACGCATTTTTCCGACATGGGTTCGAGCTTTTCAGGTTGAAGTTTCTTGACATAAGCATCGCATCCCCAAACTTTTAGAAACGACACCTTAGGTTTCTTCCCAAACCATAATTCATACGGTGTCATCTCAACGGATTTCGACGGAGCCCTATTTAAAGTGAATGTGGCAGTCTCTAAAGCATAGCCCCAAAAAGATAGCGGTAAATCGGTAAGAGACATCATAGATCGCACCATATCTAATAGAGTGCGATTACGACGTTCGGACACACCATTAGGCTGAGGTGTTCCAGGCGGCGTGAGTTGTGAAACTATTCCACATTTTCTTAAGTGTGTGCCAAACTGGTGACTCAAGTATTCTCCTACACGATCTGATCGCAGGAACTTGATTTTCCTGTCACGTTGATTCTCAACCTCACTCTGAAATTCCTTGAACTTTTCAAAGGTCTCAGACTTGTGTTTCATTAAGTAGACATACCCATATCTATTCAAGTCATCAGTGAGGGTGAGAACATAACAATAGCCACCGCGAGCCTCAACACTCATTGGACCGCACACATCAGTATGTATGATTTCCAATAAGTTGGTTGCTCGCTCCATTGTTCCTGAGAACGGAGTCTTGGTCATTTTACCCATGAGGCATGGTTCGCACGTGTCAAATGATTCGTAATCAAGAGACTCTAAAAGTCCATTAGCATGGAGCTTCTTCATGCGTTTGACACCTATGTGACCAAGGCGGCAGTGCCACAAGTATGTGGGACTATCATTATCAATCTTACATCTTTTGGTACTCACACTATGAACATGTGTAGCATTGCGCTCGAGATTCATTAAGAATAAACCATTCACCATCGGAGCATGACCATAAAACATATCTCTCATATAAATAGAACAACCATTATTCTCGGATTTAAATGAGTAGCCATCTCGAATTAAACGAGATCCTGATACAATGTTCATGCTCAAAGCTGGCACTAAATAACAATTATTAAGGTTTAAAACTAATCCCGAAGGTAAATGTAGAGGTAGCGTGCCGACGGCGATCACATTGACCTTGGAACCATTCCCGACGCGCATCGTCACCTCGTCCTTCGCCAGTCTCCGCTTATTCCGCAGCTCCTGTTTTGAGTTACAAATGTGAGCAACCGCACCGGTATCAAATATCCAGGAGCTACTACGAGTACTGGTAAGGTACACATCAATTACATGTATATCACATATACCTTTCGTTTTGCCGGCCTTCTTGTCCGCTAAGTATTTGGGGCAGTTCCGCTTCCAGTGACCACTTTCCTTGCAATAAAAGCACTCAGTCTCGGGCTTGGGTCCATTCTTTGGCTTCTTCCCGGTAGCTTGCTTGCCGGGCGCGGCAACTCCCTTGCCGTCCTTCTTGAAAGCTTTCTTTCCCTTGCCCTTCTTGAACTTAGTGGTTTTATTCACCATCAACACTTGATGTTCCTTTTTGACTTCGACCTCTGCTGATTTCAGCATTGCAAATACTTCAGGAATGGTCTTTTCCATCCCCTGCATATTGAAGTTCATCACAAAGCTCTTGTAGCTCGGTGGAAGCGACTGAAGGATTCTGTCAATGACCGCGTCATCCGGGAGATTAACTCCCAGCTGAGTCAAGCGGTTATGCAACCCAGACATAGTGAGTATGTGCTCACTGACAGAACTGTTTCCCTCCATCTTACAGCTGAAGAACTTGTCGGAGACTTGATATCCCTCGACCCGGGCATGATCTTGGAAAACCATTTTCAGCTCTTCAAACATCTCATATGCTCCGTGTCTCTCAAAACGCTTTTGGAGCCCCAGCTCTAAGCTGTAAAGCATGCCGCACTGAACGAGGGAGTAGTCATCGGTACGTGCCTGCCAAGCATTCATAACGTCTTGTTCTGCAGGGAGAACAGGTGCGTCACCTAGCAGTGCTTGTAGGACATAATCTTTCTTGGCAGCTATGAGGATGATCCTCAGGTTCCGGACCCAGTCCGTGTAGTTGCTGCCATCGTCTTTCAGCTTGGTTTTCTCTAGGAACGCGTTGAAGTTGAGGACTACGTTGGCCATTTGATCTACAAGACATATTGTAAAAAATTTAGACTAAGTTCATGATAATTAAGTTCATCTAATCAAATTATCCAATGAACTCCCACTTAGATAGACATCCCTCCAGTAATCTAAGTATAACATGATCCGAGTTAACTAGGCCGTGTCCGATCATCACGTGAGACGGACTAGTCAACATCGGTGAACATCTTCATGTTGATCGTATCTTCTATACGACTCATGCTCGACCTTTCGGTCTTCTATGTTCCGAGGCCATGTCTGTACATGCTAGGCTCGTCAAGTCAACCTAAGTGTTTGCATGTGTAAATCTGTCTTACACCCGTTGTATGTGAATGTTAGAATCTAACACCCGATCATCACGTGGTGCTTCGAAACAACGAACTGTCGCAACGGTGCACAGTTAGGGGGAACACTTTCTTGAAATTATTATGAGGGATCATCTTATTTACTACCATCGTTCTAAGTAAACAAGATGCAGAAACATGATAAACATCACATGCAATCAAACAATAATAGTGACATGATATGGCCAATATCACATAGCTCCTTTGATCTCCATCTTGGGGCTCCATGATCATCTTGTCACCGGCATGACACCATGATCTCCATCATCATGATCTCCATCATCATGTCTCCATGAAGTTGCTTGCCAACTATTACTTCTACTACTACGGCTAACGCGTTTAGCAATAAAGTAAAGTAATTTACATGGCGTTTCTCAATGACACGCAGGTCATACAAAAAATAAAGACAACTCCTATGGCTCCTGCCGGTTGTCATACTCATCGACATGCAAGTCATGATTCTTATTACAATAGCATGAACATCTCATACATCACATATATATATCATTCATCATTCATCACAACTTTGGCCATATCACATCACAGAACACTTGCTGCAAAAACAAGTTAGACGTCCTCTAATTGTTGTTGCAAGTTTTACGTGGCTGCAAAAGGGTTCTAGCAAGAACGTTTTCTTACCTACGTGAAAGCCACAACGTGATTTGTCAACTTCTATTTACCCTTCATAAGGACCCTTTTCATCGAATCCGCTCCAACTAAAGTGGGAGAGACAGACACCCGCCAGCCACCTTATGCAACTTGTGCATGTTAGTCGGTGGAACCGGTCTCACGTAAGCGTACGTGTAAGGTTGGTCCGGGCCGCTTCATCCCACAATACCGTTGAAGCAAGATAAGACTAGTAGCGGCAAGAAAGTTGACAACATCAACGCCCATAACAAATTGTGTTCTACTCGTGCAAGAGAACTACGCATAGACCTAGCTCATGATGCCACTGTTGGGGAACGTTGCAGAAAACAAAAAAAATTCCTACGGTTTCACCAAGATCCATCTAGGAGTTCATCTAGCAACGAGTGATCGGATTGCATCTACATACCTTTGTAGATCACGCGCGGAAGCGTTCAAAGAACGGGGATGAGGAAGGCGTACTCGACGTGATCCAAATCACCGGAGATCCTAGCGCCGAACGGACGGCACCTCCGTGTTCAACACACGTACGATTAGCGTGACGTCTCCTCCTTCTTGATCCAGCAAGGGGAAGGAGAGGTTGAGGAAGATGGCTCCAGCAGCAGCACGACGGCGTGGTGGTGGTGGAGCTGCAGTACTCCGCCAGGGCTTCGCCAAGCTCTACGGAGGAGGAGGAGGTGTTGGAGAGGGAGAGGGAGGCGCCAGGGCTTAGGTGTGGCTGCCCTCCCTTCCCCCCACTATATATAGGGCCAAGGGAGAGGGGGGGCGCAGCCTTGGCCCTTCCTCCAAGGAAGGGTGCGGCCAGGGAGGAGTCCATCCTCCCCAAGGCACCAAGGAGGTGCCTTCCCCCTTTAGGACTCTTCCTTTCCCTCATATCTTGGCGCATGGGCCTCTTGGGGCTGGTGCCCTTGGCCCATATAGGCCAAGGCGCACACCCCTACAGCCCATGTGGCCCCCCGGGGCAGGTGGACCCCCTTGGTGGACCCCCGGACCCCTTTCGGCACTCCTGGTACAATACCGATAATGCGCGAAACCTTTCCAGTGACCAAAACAAGACTTCCCATATATAATTCTTTACCTCCGGACCATTCCGGAACTCCTCGTGATGTCCGGGATCTCATCCGGGACTCCGAACAACATTTGGGTTACTGCATATACATATCCCTACAACCCTAGCGTCACCGAACCTTAAGTGTGTAGACCCTACGAGTTCGGGAGACATGTAGACATGACCGAGATCGCTCTTCGGTGAATAACCAACAGCGGGATCTGGATACCCATGTTGGCTCCCACATGCTCCTCGATGATCTCATCGGATGAACCACGATGTCGAGGATTCAAGCAACCCCGTATACAATTCCCTTCGTCAATTGGTATGTTACTTGCCCGAGATTCGATCGTCGGTATCCCAATACCTCGTTCAATCTCGTTACCGGCAAGTCACTTTACTCGTACCGTAATGCATGATCCCGTGACCAGACACTTGGTCACTTTGAGCTCATTATGATGATGCATTACCGAGTGGGCCCAGTGATACCTCTCCGTCACACGGAGTGACAAATCCTAGTCTTGATCCGTGTCAACCCAACAGACACTTTCGGAGATACCCGTAGCATACCTTTATAGTCACCCAGTTACGTTGTGACATTTGGTACACCCAAAGCACTCCTACGGTATCCGGGAGTTACACGATCTCATGGTCTAAGGAAAAGATACTTGACATTGGAAAACTCAAGCAAACGAACTATACGATCTTGTGCTATGTTTAGGATTGGGTCTTGTCCATCACATCATTCTCCTAATGATGTGATCTCGTTATCAATGACATCCAATGTCCATAGTCAGGAAACCATGACTATCTGTTGATCAACTAGCTAGTCACCTAGAGGCTTACTAGGGACATGTTGGTGTCTATTATTCACACATGTATTACGATTTCCGGATAACACAATTATAGCATGAATAAAGACAATTATCATGAATAAGGAAATATAATAATAATGCTTTTATTATTGCCTCTAGGGCATATTTCCAACAGATAGGCACTCTGGAAATCCACAACTTCAAATGTCAACTTTTCTTTGCGGTAATTCTTGGAATCACCAAAAACTACATCAAGGGCGATCTGACCGAGTGATGCAGCCTTCTTGCCAGGAATAATTCCATGGAAACTCATATTACTTTCACTGAGTCTGGACATCGGAATGCCCATTCCTTTCAACCCGTCTGCATATAGTATATTCAGACCACTGCCACCATCCATCAGAACCTTAGTCAATCGAGTGCCTTCGACTACTGGGTCGACCACCAATGCTTGCCTCCTAGGGGTGGCTATGTGCGCTGGGTGATCGGACTAGTCAAATGTAATGGCAGTCTGAGACCACTTCAAATAACTGGGTGTCACTGGAGCGACCATGTTCACTTCTCTGTTGATGACTTTCAGTCGACTATTACTCTCAACATCAGCGAAAATCATCAGAGTGGAATTGACTTGGGGGTAACCATCATCGTCCTCCTCCTCATCCTCAACTTTGTCTGCTTCCTTCTCCTTTTCCTTGGGTTGTTTCTCTCGGAATTGCTAGATTAGGAGTCGACACTGTCGAGTGGTATGTTTCGGGTAAATGAAATTACCCTCTTCATCTTTTTTGGTGTGAATGTGGCATGGTAAATCTAGCACATCATTTCCATCTTAATCTTTTACTTTCTTGGGATTCCACGGCCCTTTGGGTTTCCCTTTGAACTTTCCTTGAGTCACGGCTAAGGCTTCACCAGGAGCGGCTGGCTCGGCTTTGAGCTTCTGCTTCCGACTGGAGTTTCCTCCTCCGGTTGACTATTTTGTGCTTGCCACTCCGGAGTCAGTCTTCTTCTTCACCATTGGCGTACTTGGTGGCAATCTCCATCATCCGAGTTAGAGTTATATCTCCTGTCCAACCAAATTTTAGATTCAACTCCCGATACTTGATGCCTTCTTTGAAGGCACAAATTGTCTGGTGATCAGACACATTCTCCACTGTGTGGTGCAATGTGATCCATCTCTGGATATAATCCCTCGAAGTTTTATTCGGTTTCTGAACACAACACTGTAATTCTGTCAGCCCTGCCGGCCGTTTGCAAGTACCTTCAAATGTTCCGACAAATAATCGGGCAAGATCTTCCCAAGTATAAATACTACCAGGCGCTAACTGATTCAGCCATGCTCTGGCTGAGCCCTCCAACATCAAAGGAAGGTGCTTCATGGCGACTTCATCGTTGCCACCACCAATCTGTACAGCCACTCGATAATCCTCAAGCCAAGTATCAGGCTTGGACTCGCCAGTGAACTTACTGACTCCAGTCGCCAACCTAAAGTTGGGAGGAATCACCGCAGCCCTGATGGCTCTGCTGAAGCATTGTGGACCTGAGACATGTACCCTGCTGCTGGTTGGGAAATCTCTGTCATGACCCTCCCTGTGAGCTCTGTTTCTGTCGACTAGACCCTGAACGAGAATAGATCTCGCATCAAAGCCCGAATCCCTGGGATCGACTATAATACTTCGCCCACCACTGTGTGGACGTCTGTCATCATGCTGCCGAGGCATGTATGACCCACTCCTTGGGCGAGGCGTGGGCACTCGACGATGATCATCGTGATCGAGTCGGTGATCATACTGCTCGCGGTTTCTGTACTGATCTCGCTGGTCTTCACGTCCTTCACGCCTCGGGGGCGATCTCGGGCTGTGAGCCGACTGGACCGTGTCTGCAACCACGGATCTACTATGGATCCTATTCCGCGACTGAGATACTGATGTATTCTGCTCTCCTGCCGCACGGAGCAAAGCCCGGATCTGCACCAGACCTCGACCAGCTTCTGACTGGGAAGGTTGGATTGACCCCGCTATTCGGGCCGCAGCTGCGAGATTCTGGATCGGAGTTCGGTATACCTGAGTCAGAGGCGGAAAAAGTTGACGTCGACTGGACTCGGGGATACGCTGTCGAGCACGCTTGTCGAGTGCGCGCTGGAGGTTCTCCAGTCGAGTGCGCTCAGCCAAGTAGGCCAGGCGCGCCTCCTCCAAGACCTGGGCCTCAGGGGTTTCTCCAACGATAGGAGTGTGAAGTGCATCCATGTTCCGACGGTGAAGTTCTTCCCTTCGCTGCGAAGAGAGGGGTTCGGGGCGGTACTCTTCATGAACACACGACGGATTGCCGCCCACGTCGTCTCCGTCTTCACGAGTGAAGCCAGGAGGACTGCGTGGTCCATTGACCATCAAAACTTCCGCCGTGGGGTCGCTGTTGTCACACTCGGATGCAGTCTCTACGGAGCCAGTCGAACAGGCCGTAGAGAGTTTCGTCAAGCTCGATTGCCGCGACTTGGGGGGTGGCCGACTGGCGAGCCACCACATGCTTCACCCACCGTTGAAGCCTCGATCGACCGGAACGCTTGCTCCGGCGGGCTGTAGGGAGGGAGGTCAGCACAGGAGCCGACCGATACTGAGTCGACGGCTGTTGTAGGGGGACGCCACGGATGCATGCGTGAAAGTGCGTTGCCCCGTGGACGCGGAGCGCCTCGACGTCAAGTGGCGCTTCTTGGAGCCAAGCGGAGTCGTGGGCGGCGAATACGAGCGCACCGAGGCGGATCTCGCGGCCCTCGGCCAAACCTACACCTGAAACCATGTTGATGGGAATCAGAAAAATCGCAACTTCTCCAACAAGTCGCTAAGACACCGGCCCCAAGGTGGGCGCCAATTGTCGTGGTTCTAAGTCTGACAGTAGAATGGGGGGTAGGGATGTAGAGGCAAGATCCTAGGTATGGAGGAGTTGTACACGCGAGTTTTACGAGTTCCGGCCCTTCTCAAAGGAAGTAACAGCCCTACGTCTCGGAGCCCAGAGGTGGTCCACTGGATTATATGCGTGTGTGTTACAGGGGGTGTGAACCCCTATCCCTGAGGAGGGGAGTGGCTTCTATAGAGTTCGCCAGACCCCTCTCGCCCTCAGTTACAAAGGGTTTAAGGTACATAAAGATGGAGATGTTATTGGTAACGCATGTATTTAGGTGCTATAAATGACAATTAATCCTACAAATAAATGCTCGACCATTGTTCATGCAGAGTGACTTTAGGTCTTCTACCCGTCGAGTGACTTTTGCGACGGTCGAGTGACATTAATTCTTCCGAGTTGAACATCTATGGTCGAGTGGATGATGGTACTCTTTGAATGATCCTGGCTTTAGGGTGCTGTCCTAGGGGAGGATGTCTAGGTCAGGTCCATGACCCTACCCTAGGTACATAGCTTCATCAGAGCCCTCTGTGGACTCGCACAACCATTACCCTTCTTGGGTTGAAGTCTCCATAAACGTGGATTTACGATAGCACCACCTATTGGAACCACGCCAAAAATCTCCATGTCTCAAATTGTGTTTGCACACTCCAATCCCATCCCCTTACATACTTGCAACTTGCATGCTTTAATTTCCGCTGCTCATATACTCTTGTCATGCTTGCTTGGTATGTATTGTGAATGTTTAAACTTGTGCCAAAACTCTACTTAAACCTAAAGAAATTAAAAACTGCAACTTTTCTTACTTAGAGTCCATTCACCCCCCTCTAGACTCCACTTTTCGATCCTTTCCATTGGTATCAAAGCATTGGTCTCCATTGCTTTGGTTTAATCACCATTGGAGGAAGATGGATGAGTCTGCGTTGGGGAATCTTAGACGTAGAGTACCTATGCTTGATGGAGAATTCTTTCATGAGTGGAAAAATGAGATGCTTGAGATTTTCAATGAATATCATTTGAACAAGTACATTACTAGCCCTTGTGCACCTCAAGTTGATCCTTTGCATCCTACCCTTTATGAGTCTATTGACATGATCTGCAACCTTAGAACCGTTAATCTTATCACTAGAGGCTTGCCTAGAAACTTGATTGGATGTTTGCCTACTCTTGATTGTGCCTACACTATATGAAGATTTCTTGAGGAAAGATTTCCAAACTATTCCTTGAAAAACTTAGATGAAATTCTTCATAAGTCTATTGCCTTGAGTAAGATGAATTCTAGTGATCCTATGTTTGGTGATTGTCTGTTTGAGGTTACCAATCTCATGTGTGCCAAAGGAGATGTTGGAATCTTTAGCAATATCATATCCGAAGCTATTAGAATTCATAAAGGTGACCGTTGTGATGATCATTTATCTAATGAATTACCCTCTCTAGGAATTGATCAAATACAAGACGATGTTGAACATGGATACTATGATGAGGATGATGATAGTGATAGTGATCTTGACGATGCGATGAGACACTTTGGTCTTATGGCTAATCTTCGCGGCTACATGGCTGGAGGAAAGGAATGGGTTCTTGATAGTGGATGTACCGATCATATGACCGGAAACAAAGATATGTTTCGTGAGCTTGCTGAAAACGACGGCCCTCGAAAGTATGTCACTTTTGGTGATAACTCAAAGGGTAAGGTGGTTGGCCTTGGTAAGGTGGCCATTTCACATGATAGCTCCATACAAAACTTCATGCTCGTTGATTCTCTTGGATAAAATTTACTTTCAGTATCTAGACTTGCTGATTTCGGTTTCAATGTCCTATTTACTGAAGTAGATTGCCTAGTTTTTCGAAGAGACAATCATAAAATGGTCTTTACCGGTATACGTAGAGGTGATCTTTACATTGTTGATTTCACTAAAAAGTCTCAACCTAGAACTTGCTTAATTGATAAATCCTCTAAAGGTTGGTTGAGGCATAGAAGGCTAGGTCATGTGGGCATGCGAAATCTTGATAAGATTATTAAAGGTGATTGATACGTCTCCAACGTATCTATAATTTTTGATTGCTCCATGCTATATTATCTACTGTTTTGGACATTATTGGGCTTTATTATCCACTTTTATATTGTTTTTGGGACTAACCTATTAACCGGAGGCCCAGCCCAGAATTGTTGTTTTTTGCCTATTTTAGGGTGTCGAAGAAAAGGAATATCAAACAGAGTCCAAACGGAATGAAACCTTCGGGAACATGATTTTCTCACCGAACATGATCCAGGAGACTTGGACCCTACGTCAAGAAACAAAGGAGGAGGCAACGAGGTAGGGGGCGCCTACCCCCCCCCCCCAGGCGTGCCCTCCACCCTCGTGGGCCCCTTGTTGCTCCACCGACGTACTCCTTCCTCCTATATATACCTACGTACCCCCAAATGATCAGATACGGAGCCAAAAAACCAATTCCACCACCGCAACTTTCTGTATCCACGAGATCCCATCTTGGGGCCTGTTCCGGAGCTCCGCCGGAGGGGGTATCCATCACGAAGGGCTTCTACATCAATACCATAGCCCCTCTGATGAAGTGTGAGTAGTTCACCTCAGACCTACGGGTCCATAGTTATTAGCTAGATGGCTTCTTCTCTCTTTTTGGATCTCAATACAATGTTCTCCCCCTCTCTTGTGGAGATCTATTCGATGTAATCTTCTTTTTGCGGTGTGTTTGTTGAGACCGATGAATTGTGGGTTTATGATCAAGTCTATCTATGAACAATATTTGAATCTTCTCTGAATTCTTTTATGTATGATTGGTTATCTTTGCAAGTCTCCTCGAATTATCAGTTTGGTTTGGCCTACTAGATTGGTCTTTCTTGCAATGGGAGAAGTGCTTAGCTTTGGGTTCAATCTTGCAGTGTCCTTTCCCAGTGACAGTAGGGGCAGCAAGACACGTATTGTATTGTTGCCATCGAGGATTACAAGATGGTTTTTTTATCATATTGCATGAGTTTATCCCTCTACATCATGTCATCTTTCTTAAGGCGTTACTCCGTTTTCATTAACTTAATACTCTAGATGCATGCTGGTTAGCGGTCGATGAGTGGAGTAATAGTAGTAGATGCAGGCAGGAGTCGGTCTACTTGTCTCGGACGTGATGGCTATATACATGATCATACCTAGATATTCTCATAACTATGCTCAATTCTGTCAATTGCTCAACAGTAATTCGTTCACCCACCGTAGAATACTTATGCTCTTGAGAGAAGCCACTAGTGAAACCTATGGCCCCCAAGACTATCTTCATCATATTAATCTTCCAATACTTAGTTATTTCCTTTTCTTTTACTTTGCTTTTATTTTACTTTGCATCTTTATCATAAAAATACCAAAAATATTATCTTATCATATCTATCAGATCTCACTCTCGTAAGTGGCCGTGTAGGGGTTGACAACCCCTTATCGCATTGGTTGCGAGGGTTTATTTGCTTTGTGCAGGTACGAGGGACTCGCGCGTAGCCTCCTACTGGATTGATACCTTGGTTCTCAAAAACTGAGGGAAATACTTGCGCTACTTTGCTGCATCATCCCTTCCGCTTCGGGGAAAACCAACGCAATGCTCAAGAGGTAGCAAGAAGGATTTCTGGCGCCGTTGCCGGGGAGGTTCGCGCAAGTCAAGATTTGACTCCCGACAACGAGCCATTTCTGGCGCCGTTGCCGGGGAGTCTACGCAAAAGTTAATATACCAAGTACCCATCACAATCCTTATCTCCCGCATTACATTATTTGCCATTTGCCTCTCGTTTTCCTCTCCCCCACTTCACCCTTGCCGTTTTATTCGCCCTCTCTCTCTATCCTCCCTCTCTTTCTCTATTTGCTTCTTTTTGCCTGCATGCTTTTTGTTTGCTTGTGTGTTGGATTGCTTTCTTGTCACGATGGCTCAAGATAACACTAAATTGTGTGACTTTACCAATACCAACAACAATGATTTTATTAGCACTTCGATTGCGCCTCTTACCGATGCTGAATCTTGTGAAATTAATGCCGCTTTGCTGAATCTTGTCATGAAACATCCATTTTCGGCCTTCCTAGTGAAGATGTCGCTACCCATCTAAATAGCTTCGTTGATTTGTGTGATATGCAAAAGAAGAAAGATGTGGATAATGATATTGTTAAATTGAAGTTATTTCCTTTTTCGCTTAGAGATCGTGCTAAAGCTTGGTTTTCGTCTTTGCCTAAAAATAGTATTGATTCATGGAATAAGTACAAAGATGCTTTTATCTCTAAGTATTTTCCTCCCGCTATGATCATCTCCCTTAGAAACGATATTATGAATTTTAAGCAACTTGATCATGAACATGTTCCACAAGCTTGGGAGAGGATGAAATTAATGATACGTAATTGCCCTACTCATGGTTTGAATTTGTGGATGATTATACAAAATTTTTATGCCGGATTGAATTTTGCTTCTAGAAATCTTTTAGATCCGGCCGCGGGAGGCACTTTTATGGGAATCACTTTAGGAGAAGCTACTAAACTCCTAGATAATATTATGGTTAATTATTCTCAATGGCATACTGAAAGATCCACTAATAAAAAGGTGCATGCGATAGAAGAAATTAATGTTTTGAGTGGAAAGATGGATGAGCTTATGAAATTATTTGCTAGTAAAAGTGTTTCTTCTGATCCTAATGATATGCCCTTGTCTACTTTGACTGAGAATAATAATGAATCTATGGATGTGAATTTTGTTGGTAGGAACAGTTTTGGTAACAACGCGTATAGAGGAAATTTCAATCCAGGCCTTATCCTAGTAATCCCTCTAATAATTATGGTAATTCCTACAAAAATTCTTATGGAAATTATAATAAGATGCCCTCTGATTTCGAATCTAATATTAAAGAATTTATTACTTCGCAAAGGAATTTCAATGCTTTGATTGAAGAAAAATTGCTTAAGATTGATGAGTTAGCTAGGAACGTTGATAGAATTTCTCTTGATGTTGATTCTTTGAAACTTAGATCTATTCCACCTAAGCATGATATCAATGAGTCTCTCAAAGCCATGAGAATTTCCATTGATGAGTGCAAAGAAAGAACCGCTAGGATGCGTGCTAAGAAAGATGCCTTTATAAGAGCGTGTTCTTCTAGTTCCTATGAAAATAAAGATGAAGATCTAAAAGTTATTGATGTGTCCCCTATTAAATCTTTGTTTTGCAATATGAATCTTAAAAATGATGGGACTAAATATGATCCACCTTTACCTAGAAGGCATTCCAAGAATTCGTAGTTTTTAGATCTTGATGCTAAAATTGATAAAAGTGGGATTGAAGAAATTAAAACCCTAGATGTTGCTAAACCCACTATTTTGGATTTCAAGGAATTTAATTATGAAAATTTCTCTTTGATTGATTGTATTTCCTTGTGGCAATCCGTGCTAAATTCTCCTCACGCTTATAGTCAAAATAAAGCGTTCGCTAAACATATCGTTAATGCCTTGATGCAATCTTATGAAGAAAAACTTGAGTTGGAAGTTTCTATCCCTAGAAAACTTTATGATGAGAGGGAACCAACTATTAAAATTAAAATTAAAGATTATGAGTTCTATGCTTTATGTGATTTGGGTGCTAGTGTTTCCACGATTCCAAAGACTTTGTGTGATTTGTTAGGTTTCCGTGATTTTGATGATTGCTCTCTAAACTTGCACCTTGCAGATTCCACTATTAAGAAACCTATGGGAAGAATTAATGATATTATTATTGTTGCAAATAGGAATTATGTACCCGTAGATTTTATTGTTCTTGACATAGATTGCAATCCTTCATGTCCTATTATTCTTGGTAGACCTTTCCTTAGAACGATTGGTGCAATTATTGATATGAAGGAAGGAAATATTAGATTCCAATTTCCGTTAAGGAAAGGCATGGAACACTTTCCTAGAAAGAAAATTAAATTACCTTATGAATCTATTATGAGAGCCACTTATGGATTGCCTACCAAAGATGGCAATACCTAGAACTATCATTGCTTTTTATGCCTAGCTAGGGGCGTTAAACGATAGTGCTTGTTGGGAGGCAACCCAATTTTATTTTTATTCCTTGATTTTTTATCCTGTTTAGTAATAAATAATTTATCTATCCTATGTTTAGGTTGTGTTTTTTGTGTTTAATTAGTGTTTGTGCCAAGTAGAACCGTTGGGAAGACTTGGGGAAAGTCTTGATATCTTGCTGTAAAAAACAGAAACTTTAGCGCTCACGAGAAATGCTGTCATTTTTATTTGGAAAGATATATTTAGTTAATTCTTTTTTCAGATGATTAATATATAAATTACTCACGTCCAGCAATTTATTTTAGAATTTTTGGGGTTCCAGATCTTGCGCTAGCTATAGATTACTACAGACTGTTCTGTTTTTGGCAGATTCTGTTTTTCATGTGTTGTTTGCTTATTTTGATGAATCTATGGCTAGTAAGTTTATAAACCATAGAGAAGTTGTAATACAGTAGTTTTAACACAAATATAAATAAAGAATGAGTTCATTACAGTACCTTGAAGTGGTCTTTTGTTTTCTTTCGCTAACGGAGCTCACGAGATTTTCTACTTTAAGTTTTGTGTTGTGAAGTTTTCAAGTTTTGGGTAAAGATTTGATGGATTATGGAACAAGGAGTGGCAAGAGCCTAAGCTTCGGGATGCCCATGGCACCCCGAAGATAATCTAAGGACACCTAAAAGCCAAAGCTTGGGGATGCCCCGTAAGGCATCCCCTCTTTTCGTCTACTTCTATCGGTAACTTTACTTGGAGCTATATTTTTATTCACCACATGATATGTGTTTTGCTTGGAGCATCTTGTATGATTTGAGTCTTTGCTTTTTAGTTTACCACAATCATCCTTGCTGTACACACCTTTTGAGAGAGCCATACATGATTTGGAATTTGTTAGAATACTCTATGTGCTTCACTTATATCTTTTGAGTTATATAGTTTTGCTCTAGTACTTCACTTATATCTTTTAGAGCACGGTGGTGGATTTGTTTTATAGAAACTATTGATCTCTCATGCTTCACTTAGATTATTTTGAGAGTCTTAAATATCATGGTAATTTTCTTAAATTATCCTAATATGCTAGGTATTCAAGATTAGTAAAAAAATTCTTATGAGTGTTTTGAATACTAAGAGAAGTTTGATGCTTGATGATTGTTTTGAGATATGGAGGTAATAATATCAAAGTCGTGCTAGTTGAGTAGTTGTGAATTTGAGAAATTCTTGTGTTGAAGTTTGCAAGTCCCATAGCATGCACGTATGGTAAACGTTATGTAACAAATTTGAAACATGAGGTGTCCTTTGATTGTCCTCCTTATGAGTGGCGGTCGGGGACGAGCGATGGTCTTTTCCTACCAATCTATCCCCCTAGGAGCATGCGCGTATTGCTTGGTTTTTGATGACTTGTAGATTTTTTTTCAATAAGTATGTGAGTTCTTTATGACTAATGTTGAGTCCATGGATTATGCGCACTCTCACCCTTCCATCATTGCTAGCCTCTTCGGTACCATGCATTGCCCTTTCTCATATTGAGAGTTGGTGCAAACTTCGCCGGCGCATCCAAGCCCCGTGATATGATACGCTCTTTCACACATAAACCTCCTTATATCTTCCTCAAAACAGCCACCATACCTACCTATTATCGCATTTCCATAGCCATTCCGAGATATATTGCCATGCAACTTTCCACCATTCCGTTTATCATGACACATTTATCATTGTCATATTGCTTAGCATGATCATGTAGTTGACATAGTATTTGTGGCAAAGCCACCATTCATAATTCTTTCATACATGTCACTCTTGGTTTATTGCATATCCCGGTACACCGTTGGAGGCATTCATATAGAGTCATCTTTTGTTCTAGCATCGAGTTGTAATCATTGAGTTGTAAATAAATAGAAGTGTGATGATCATCATTTTCTAGAGCATTGTCCCAAGTGAGGAAATAAAAAAAGAAGAGAAAGGCCATAAAAAAGAGAAAGGCCTAAAAATGAGAGAAAAAGAGAGAAGGGACAATGTTACTATCCTTTGCCACACTTGTGCTTCAAAGTAGCACCATAATCTTCATGATAGAGAGTCTTTTGTTTTGTCACTTTCATATACTAGTGGGAAATTTTCATTATAGAACTTGTCTTGTATATTCTAACAATGGGCCTCCTCAAGTGCCCTAGGTATTCGTGAGCAAGCAAGTTGGATGCACACCCACTTAGTTTCTTTTGTTGAGCTTTCATACATTTATAGCTCTAGTGCATCCGTTGCATGGCAATCCCTACTCCTTGCATTAACATCAATCGATGGGCATCTCCATAGCCCATTGATTAGCCTCGTTAATGTGAGACTTTCTCCTTTTTTGTCTTCTCCACATAACCCCCATCATCATATTCTATTCCACCCACAGTGCTATATCCATGGCTCGCACTCATATATTGCGTGAAAGTTTATAGGTTTGAGATTAATAAAGTATGAAACAATTGCTTGGCTTGTCATCGGGGTTGTGCATGATGAGAGCATTCTTGTGTGACGAAAATGGAGCATGACTAAACTATATGATTTTATAGGGATGAACTTTCTTTAGCCATGTTATTTTGAGAGGACATAATTTCTTAGTTAGTATGCTTGAAGTATTATTATTTTATGTCAATATGAACTTTTATCTTGAATCTTTCAGATCTGAATATTCATACCACAATTAAGAAGAATTACATTAAAATTATGCCAAGTAGCACTCCGCATCAAAAATTCTGTTTTTATCATTTACCTACTCGAGGACGAGCATGAATTAAGCTTGGGGATGCTTGATACGTCTCCAACGTATCTATAATTTTTGATTGCTCCATGCTATATTATCTACTGTTTTGGACATTATTGGGCTTTATTATCCACTTTTATATTATTTTTGGTACTAAACTATTAACCGGAGGCCCAGCTCAGAATTTTTGTTTTTTGCCTATTTTAGGGTTTCGAACAAAATGAATATCAAGCGGAGTCCAAACGGAATGAAACCTTCGGGAACGTGATTTTCTCACCAAACATGATCCGTGAGACTTGGACCCTACGTCAAGAAACAAAGGAGGAGGCCACGAGGTAGGGGCGCGCCTACCCCCCCCCCCCCAAGCATGCCCTCCACCCTCGTGGGCCCCCTATTGCTCCACCGACGTACTCCTTCCTCCTATATATACCTACGTACCCGCAAACGATCAGATACGGAGCCAAAAACCCAATTCCACCGGCGCAACTTTTTGTATCCACGAGATCCCATCTTGGGGCCTGTTCCGGAGCTCCGCCGGAGGGGGTATCCATCACGAAGGGCTTCTACATCAACACCATAGCCCCTCCGATGAAGTGTGAGTAGTTCACCTCAGACCTACGGGTCCATAGTTATTAGCTAGATGGCTTCTTCTCTCTTTTTGGATCTCAATACAATGTTCTCCCCCTCTCTTGTGGAGATCTATTCGATGTAATCTTCTTTTTGCGGTGTGTTTGTTGAGATCGATGAATTGTGGGTTTATGATCAAGTCTATCTATGAACAATATTTGAATCTTCTCTGAATTCTTTTATGTATGATTGGTTATCTTTGCAAGTCTCCTCGAATTATTAGTTTGGTTTGGCCTACTAGATTGGTCTTTCTTGCAATGGGAGAAGTGCTTAGCTTTGGGTTCAATCTTGCGGTGTCCTTTCGCAGTGACAGTAGGGGCAGCAAGGCACGTATTGTATTGTTGCCATCGAGGATAACAAGATGGGGTTTTCATCATATTGCATGAGTTTATCCCTCTACATCATGTCATCGTGCTTAAGGAGTTACTCTGTTTTCATTAACTTAATACTCTAGATGCATGCTGGATAGCGGTCGATGAGTGGAGTAATAGTAGTAGATGCAGGCAGGAGTCGGTCTACTTGTCTCAGACGTGATGCCTATATACATGATCATACCTAGATATTCTCATAACTATGCTCAATTCTGTCAATTGCTCAACAGTAATTTGTTCACCCACCGTAGAATACTTATGCTCATGAGAGAAGCCACTAGTGAAACCTATGGCCCCTCGAGTCTATCTTCATCATATTAATCTTCCAATACTTAGTTATTTCCTTTGCTTTTATTTTACTTTGCAACTTTATCATAAAAATACCAAAAAATATTATCTTATCATATCTATCAGATCTCACTCTCGTAAGTGGCCGTTTAGGGATTGACAACCCCTTATCGCGTTGGTTGCGAGGATTTATTTGCTTTGTGCAGGTACGAGGGACTCGCGCATAGCCTCCTACTGGATTGATACCTTGGTTCTCAAAAACTGAGGGAAATACTTACGCTACTTTGCTGCATCATCCCTTCCTCTTCGGGGAAAACCAACGCAGTGCTCAAGAGGTAGCAGTGATCATATCATTGGAGTAAAAGATTTCATATTTGACAAGGATAGACTTTGTAGTGCTTATCAGGCAGGAAAACAAGTTGGAGGGAGTCACCCCGTGAAGAACATCATGACCATGAGAAGACCACTCGAGCTACTTCACATGGATCTCTTTGGTCCCAATGCCTACAAGAGTCTCGGTGGTAACTCATTGGTCTAGTCATAGTCGATATTTTTTCACAATTTACATGGGTGTGCTTTCTTGATGATAAATTGCAGGTCCAAAAGATCTTCAAAAACTTCGCTAGGAAGGCCCAAAATCAATTTGACATGAAGATCAATAAGGTTCGAAGTGACAACGTAACGGAGTTCAAGAACGCAAATGTGGATACCTTTCTTGACGAAGAAGGGATTTCACATGAGTTCTCGGCTACGTACATGCCTCAACAAAATGGAGTTGTTGAGAGGAAGAACCGGAGTCTTATTGAGATGGCAAGAACGATGCTTGATGAGTACAAGACTCCAAAACACTTTTGGGCGGAAGCGGTTGAGACAGCTTGTCATGCAACAAATCGTTTGTATCTTCACAAGCTACTCGACAAGACGGCATACGAGCTCCTCACCGGTAACAAACCCCAAGTTGGATACTTTCGAGTATTCGGCTCAAAGTGCTACATTCTTGATAAGCATCATCGTTCTAAATTTGCTCCTAAATCTCATGAAGGTTTCCTACTTGGTTATGGCTCAAACTCTCACACTTACTGTGTCTACAACAATTTCACCCGAAAGGTTGAAGAGATGGTAGATGTGAAGTTTGATGAATCTAACGGCTCGCAAGTAGAGCAATTGCCAATTGATGTAGGAGACAAAGACCCTTCGGAAGCAATCCAAGACTTGTCTATTGGCAAGATTCGTCCAATGGAGGTGAAGGAGAGTACCTCGTCCGTCCAAGTGGAAGCTTCCACCTCACGACAAGGTGAACCAAGAGTTGATACGGAAGCATCCACAAGTGGGACACACCAAGACGAAGAAAATGAGGAAGTACACAAAGATGAACATCAACAACCTCCTTCTCCACCACGACAAGAGAACGACAACGTAAACAATGAAGAATGCCAAGAAGAAGAACAAGATGAAGAGGATGTTCCACCCTGAGCCAAGCAAAAGCTCCCACGAGTTCGAGCAAGAGTCGCCAAACACCATCCCGTCGAGCAAATCTACAATGATATCCAAACCGGGAGAATCACTCGCTCTAAAACTCGTTTGGCTAACTTTTGTGAACATTATTCATTCATCTCTAGCATTTAACATATGAAGGTTGAATAAGCATTGGAAGACCCAAATTGGATAAACACCATGCTTGAAGGGCTACACAACTTTGAGAGAAATCAAGTGTGGACATTGGTTGAGAAGCCCGACAACAACCACAACATCATCGATACCAAATGGGTGTTTCGCAACAAGTAATATGAAGATGGACAAGTTGTTCGCAATAAAGCACGTCTAGTCTCCCAAGGCTACACTCAAGTCGAAGGTATGGACTATGGTGAGACATATGCCCCCGTTGCTAGACTTGAGTCCATTCGCATCTTACTTGCTTATGCTAATCGCCATGATATCACCTTGTACCAAATGGACATTAAAAGTGCTTTTTTAAATAGTGAAATTGAGGAGGAAGTTTATGTTAAGCAACCTCCCGGCTTTGTCAATCCTAAGAAACCTAATCATGTTTATAAACTTCACAAAGCTCTTTATGGTCTTAAACAAGCTCCTAGAGCGTGGTATAAATGCTTGACCAAGTTCCTTATTGAAAAAGGCTTTGAAATTGGAAAAATAGATTCTACTCTTTTTACTAAAAGGGTTAATAGAGAACTATTTGTGTGCCAAATTTATGTTGATGATATAATATTTGGTTCTACTAACCCTCATTTTAGTGAGAAGTTTGGAAAGTTAATGTCGGAGAAGTTTGAGATGTCTATGATGAGTGAACTCAAATTCTTTATTGGTTTGCAAATCAAACAAACTAAGGAAGGTACCTTTGTATCTCAAACAAAGTACACCAAGGACTTATTCAAGAAGTTCAACATGCAAGAATGCAAAGGTATGACTACACCCATGCCTACTGGTGGACATCTTGACTTGACTAAGGATGGTGAACCGGTTGATCAAAAAGTTTATCGCTCTATGATTGGTTCATTGTTATATCTATGTGCCTCTTGTCCCGATATTATGCTAACTGTGTGCATGTGTGCACGATATCAAGCGGCTCCTAAAGAATGTCATCTTAAGGCTGTGAAAAGGATAGTGAGATACTTAATACACACACCAAATTTTGGCATTTGGTATCCTAAGAGGTCTTCTTTCAATCTTGTTGGTTACTCCAATTCGGACTATGCCGGAGACAAGGTTGATAGAAAGTCCACTTTGGGTACTTGTCAATTTCTTGGTAGATCACTTGTGTCTTGGTCCTCCAAGAAACAAAACTCGGTATCCTTATCCACCGCCGAAGCGGAATACATTGCCGCTGGTTCATGTTGTGCTCAATTACTTTGGATGTCCCAAACTCTTAAAGATTATGGGATATATGTGAAACATGTTCCATTGCTTTGTCGCAATGAAAGTGCTATCAAGATTGCTCACAATCCCGTGCAATATTCTCGAACTAAGCATATTGAAGTTCGTCATCATTTCATTCGAGGTCACGTTGCCAAATGGGACATTGATCTTAAGCATGTTCGTACCGATAAGCAATTGGCAGATATATTCACCAAACCGCTTGATGAGAAAGTCTTTTGCAATTTGAGAGGAGAATTGAACATCATCGATGCTTCAAACGTGGAGTAGAAACTCCATTTGGATACATGCAAGGCATGAGCCTTTGACTAATCCTTGATATTTCTTTCATGATGCTATTTATATGTCTTGGATATACTTGTTGGGGAACGTAGCAGAATTTTAAAAAAATTCTACGCATCACCAAGATCAATCTATGGAGTTATCTAGCAACGAGGGGAAGGGGAGTGCATCTACATACCCTTGTAGATCGCACGCGGAAGCGTTCAAGAGAACGGGGTTGATGGAGTCGTACTCGTCGTGATCCAAATCACCGATGACCGAGCGCCGAACGGACGGCAACTCCGCGTTCAACACACGTACGGTTGGGAAGACGTCTCCTCCTTCTTGATCCAGCAAGGGGGAAGGATAGGTTGATGGAGATCCAGCATCACGACGGCGTGGTGGTGGAAGCAACAGCGATCTCGGCAGGGCTTCGCCATGCTCAGCGAGAGGGAGAGGTGTCATGGAAGGGAGAGGGAGGCGCCAGGGGCTAGGGTGCGGCTGCCATCCCTCCCCCCCCCCACTATATATAGGGCCCCTAGGGGGGCGGCCCTAGAGACTGAATCTCAAGGGGGGGCGGCGGCCAAGCGGGTGGCTTGCCCCCCAAGCCAAGTGGGGCGCCCCCCACCCCTAGGGTTTCCAACCCTAGGCGCAGGGGGAGGCCCAAGGGGGGCGCACCAGCCCACCAGGGGCTGGTTCCCTTCCCCACTTCAGCCTATGGGGCCCTCCGGGATAGGTGGCCCCACCCGGTGGACCCCCGGGACCCTTCTGGTGGTCCCGGTACAATACGGTGACCCCCAAAACTTTCCCGATGGCCGAAACTGGACTTCCTATATATAATTCTTCATCTTCGGACCATTCCGGAACTCCTCGTGACGTCCGGAATCTCATCCAAGACTCTGAACAACTTTCGGGTTACCGCATAATAATATCTCTACAACCCTAGCATCACCGAACCTTAAGTGTGTAGACCCTACGGGTTTGGGAGACACGCAGACATGACCGAGACGACTCTCCGGTCAATAACCAACAGCGGGATCTGGATACCCATGTTGGCTCCCACATGCTCCTCGATGATCTCATCGGATGAACCACGATGTCGAGGATTCAATCAATCCCGTATACAATTCCCTTTGTCAATCGGTACGTTACTCGCCCAAGACTCAATCGTCGGTATCTCAATACCTCGTTCAATCTCGTTACCGGCAAGTCACTTTACTCGTACCGTAATGCATGATCCCGTGATCAACCACTTGGTCACATTGAGCTCATTATGATGATGCATTACCGAGTGGGCCCAGAGATACCTCTCCGTCATACGGAGTGACAAATCCCAGTCTTGATTCGTGTCAACCCAACAGACACTTTCGGAGATACCCGTAGTGCACCTTTATAGTCACCCAGTTACGTTGTGACGTTTGGCACACCCAAATCACTCCTACGGTATCCGGGAGTTGCACAATCTCATGGTCTAAGGAAATGATACTTGACATTCGGAAAAGCTCTAGCAAACGAACTACACGATCTTTGAGATATGCTTAGGATTAGGTCTTGTCCATCACATCATTCTCCTAATGATGTGATCCCGTTATCAATGACATCTAATGTCCATAGTCAGGAAACCATGAATATCTTTTGATCAACAAGCTAGTCAACTAGAGGCTCACTAGGGACGTGTTGTGGTCTATGTATTCACACATGTATTACGATTTCCGGATAACACAATTATAGCATGAAGAATAGACAATTATCATGAACAAGGAAATATAATAATAACCATTTTATTATTGCCTCTAGGGCATATTTCCAACAGTCTCCCACTTGCACTAGAGTCAATAATCTAGTTACATTGTGATGAATCAAACACCCATAGAGTTCTGGTGTTGATCATGTTTTGCTCTAGGGAGAGGTTTAGTCAACGGATCTGCTACATTCAGGTCCGTATGTACTTTACAAATATCTATGTCTCCATTTTGAACACTTTCACGAATGGAGTTGAAGCGACGCTTGATATGCCTGGTCTTCCTGTGAAACCTGGGCTCCTTGGCAAGGGTGATAGCTCCAGTGTTGTCACAGAAGAGAGTCATCGGGCCCGGCGCATTGGGAATGACTCCTAGGTCAGTAATGAACTCCTTCACCCAAATTGCTTCTTGTGCTGCCTCCGAGGCTGCCATGTACTCTGCTTCACATGTAGATCCCGCCACAACGCTTTGCTTGCAACTGCACCAACTGATTGCCCCACCATTCAAAATATACATGTATCCGGTTTGTGACTTGGAGTCATCTAGATCTGTGTCGAAGCTAGCATCGACGCAACCCTTTACCATGAGCTCTTCGTCACCTCCATAAACAAGAAACATATCCTTAGTCCTTTTCAGGTACTTCAGGATGTTCTTGACCACTGTCCAGTGTTCCATGCCGGGATTACTTTGGTACCTTCCCACCAAACTTACGGCAAGGTTTACATCAGGTCTGGTACACAGCATAGCATACATGATAGACCCTATGGCCGAGGCATAGGGGACGACACTCATCTTTTCTCTATCTTCTGCCGTGGTCGGGCATTGAGCCGTGCTCAATCTCGTACCTTGCAACACAGGCAAGAACCCCTTCTTTGACTGATCCATATTAAACTTCTTCAATATCTTGTCAAGGTACGTACTCTGTGAAAGAATGAGGCGTCTCGATCTATCTCTATAGATCTTGATGCCTAATATGTAAGCAGCTTCTCCAAGATCGTTCATTGAAAAACACTTGTTCAAGTAGGCCTTTATGCTTTCCAAGAATTCTATATCATTTCGCATCAACAGTATGTCATCCACAGACAATATGAGAAATGCTACAGAGCTCCCACTCACTTTCTTGTAAATGCAGGCTTCTCCATAAGTCTGCGTAAACCCAAACGCTTTGATCATCTCATCAAAACGAATGTTCCAACTCCGAGAGGCTTGCACCAGCCCATAGATCGAGCATTAGAGCTTGCACACCTTGTCAGCATTCTTAGGATCGAGAAAACCTTCCGGCTGCATCATATACAATTCTTCCTTAAGGAAACCATTAAGGAATGCCGTTTTGACGTCCATTTGCCATATCTCATAATCATAGAATGCGGCAATTGCTAACATGATTCGGACGGACTTCAGCTTCGCTACGGGTGAGAAAGTCTCATCGTAGTCAACCCCTTGAACTTGTCGATAACCCTTAGCGACAAGCCAAGCTTTATAGATGGTTACATTACCATCTGCATCTGTCTTCTTCTTAAAGATCCATTTATTTTCTATGGCTGGCCGATCATTGGGCAAGTCAGTCAAAGTCCATACTTCGTTTTCATACATGGATCCTATCTCGGATTTCATGGCTTCCAGCCATTTGTCGGAATCTGGGCCCGCCATCGCTTCTTCATAGTTCGAAGGTTCACCATTGTCTAACAACATGATTTCCAGGACAGGGTTGCCGTACCACTCTGGTGCGGAACGTGTCCTTGTGGACCTACGAAGTTCAGTAGCAACTTAATCTGAAGTTTCATGATCATCATCATTAACCTAGTCGGTGCAGGCACCTCAGGAACATTTTCTTGAGCTGCGCCACTCTCCGGTTCAAGAGGCAATACTTCATCAAGTTCTACTTTCCTCCCACTTACTTCTTTTGAGAGAAACTCTTTCTCTAGAAAGGATCCATTCTCGGCAACAAAGATCTTGCCTTCGGATCTGAGGTAGAAGGTATACCCAATAGTTTCTTTAGGGTATCCTATGAAGACGCATTTTTCCGACTTGGGTTCGAGCTTTTCAGGTTGAAGTTTCTTGACATAAGCATCGCATCCCCAAACTTTTAGAAACGATAGCTTAGGTTTCTTCCCAAACCATAATTCATACGGTGTCATCTCAAAGGATTTCGACGGAGCCCTATTTAAAGTGAATGCGGCAGTCTCTAAAGCATAGCCCCAAAATGACAGTGGTAGATCGGTAAGAGACATCATAGATCGCACCATATCCAATAGAGTGCGATTACGACGTTTGGACACACCATTACGCTGAGGTGTTCCAGGCGGTGTGAGTTGTGAAACTATTCCACATTTTCTTAAGTGTGTGCCAAACTGGTGACTCAAGTATTCTCCTACACGATCTGATCGCAGGAACTTGATTTTCCTGTCACGTTGATTCTCAACCTCACTCTGAAATTCCTTGAACTTTTCAAAGGTCTCAGACTTGTGTTTCATTAAGTAGACATACCCATATCTACTCAAGTCATCAGTGAGGGTGAGAACATAACAATAGCCACCGTGAGCCTCAACACTCATTGGACCGCACACATCAGTATGTATGATTTTCGATAAGTTGGTTTCTTGCTCCATTGTTCCTGAGAACGGAGTCTTGGTCATTTTACCCATGAGGCATGGTTCGCACGTGTCAAATGATTCGTAATCAAGAGACACCAAAAGTCCATCTGCATGGAGCTTCTTCATGCGTTTGACACCTATGTGACCAAGGCGGCAGTGCCACAAGTATGTGGGACTATCATTATCAACCTTACATCTTTTGGTATTCACACTATGAATATGTGTAACATTACACTCGAGATTCATTAAGAATAAACCATTCACCATCGGGCATGACCATAAAACATATTTCTCATATAAATAGAACAACCATTATTCTCGGATTTAAATGAGTAGCCATCTTGAATTAAACGAGATCCTGATACAATGTTCATGCTCAAAGCTGGCACTAAATAGCAATTATTGAGGTTTAAAACTAATCCCGTAGGTAAATGTAGAGGTAGCGTGCCGACGGCAATCACATCGACCTTGGAACCATTCCCGACACGCATCGTCACCTTGTCCTTCGCCAGTCTCCGCTTATTCCGCAGCTCCTGCTTTGAGTTACAAATGTGAGAAACCGCACCGGTATCAAATACCCAGGAGCTACTATGAGTACCGGTAAGGTACACATCAATTACATGTATATCACATATACCTTTAGTGTTGCCGGCCTTCTTGTCCGCTAAGTATTTGGGGCAGTTCCGCTTCCAGTGACCACTTCCCTTGCAATAAAAACACTCAGTCTCGGGCTTGGGTCCATTCTTTGGCTTCTTCCCGGCAGCTTGCTTACCGGATGCGGCAACCCCCTTGCCGTCCTTCTTGAAGTTCTTCTTACCCTTGCCTTTCTTAAACTTAGTGGTTTTATTCACCATCAACACTTGATGTTCCTTTTTGATCTCCACCTCTGCTGATTTCAGCATTGAATATACTTCAGGAATGGTCTTTTCCATCCCCTGCATATTGAAGTTCATCACAAAGCTCTTGCAGCTCGGTGGAAGCAACTGAAGGATTCTGTCAATGACCGCGTCATCCGGGAGATTAACTCCCAGCTGAGTCAAGCGGTGCAACCCAAACATTTTGAGTATGTGCTCACTGACAGAACTATTTCCCTCCATCTTACAACTGAAGAACTTGTCGGAGACTTCATATCTCTCGACCCGGGCATGAGCTTGGAAAACCATTTTCAGCTCTTCGAACATCTCATATGCTCCATGTTGCTCAAAACGCTTTTGGAGCCCCGGTTCTAAGTTGTAAAGCATGCCGCACTGAACGAGGGAGTAATCATCAGCACGTGACTGCCAAGCATTCATAACGTCTTGGTTCTCTGGGATGGGTGCGTCACCTAGCGGTGCTTCTAGGACATAATCTTTCTTGACAGCTATGAGGATGATCCTCAGGTTCTGGACCCAGTCCGTATAGTTGCTGCCATCATCTTTCAGCTTGGTTTTCTCTAGGAACGTGTTGAAGTTGAGGGCAACATTAGCGTGGGCCATTTGATCTACAAGACATATTGTAAAGATTTTAGACTAAGTTCATGATAATTAAGTTCATATAATCAAATTATTCAATGAACTCCCACTCAGATAGGCATCCCTCTAGTCATCTAAGTGAAACATGATCCGAGTCAACTAGGCCGTGTCCGATCATCACGTGAGACGGACTAGTTAACATCGATGAACATCTTCATGTTGATCGTATCTTCTATACGACTCATGCTCGACCTTTCGGTCTTCCGTGTTCCGAGGCCATGTCTGTACATGCTAGGCTCGTCAAGTCAACCTAAGTGTATTGCGTGTGTAAATCTGGCTTACACCCGTTGTATTCGAACGTTAGAATCTATCACACCCGATCACCACGTGGTGCTTCGAAACAACGAACCTTCGCAACAGTGCACAGTTAGGGGGAACACTTTCTTGAAATTATTACGAGGGGTCATCTTATTTAAGCTACCGTCGTTCTAAGCAAATAAGATGTAAAACATGATAAACATCACATGCAGTCAAACAGTGACATGATATGGCCAATATCATTTGCTCCTTTTGATCTCCATCTTTGGGGCGCCATGATCATCATCGTCACCGGCATGACACCATGATCTCCATCATCGTGTCTTCATGAAGTTGTCTCGTCATCTATTACTTCTACTACTATGGCTAATGGTTTAGCAATAAAGTAAAGTAATTACATGACGTTTATGTTGACATGCAGGTCATAAATAAATTAAGACAACTCATATGGCTCCTGTCGGTTGTCATACTCATCGACATGCAAGTCGTGATTCCTATTACAAGAACATGATCAATCTCATACATCACATATATCATTCATCACATCCTTTTGGCCATATCACATCACACGGCACATGCTGCAAAAACAAGTTAGACGTTCTCTAATTGTTGTTGCAAGTTTTTACGTGGCTGCTATAGGTTTCTTAGCAAGAACGCTTCTTACCCACGCCAAAACCACAACGTGATATGCCAATTTGTATTTACCCTTCATAAGGACCCTTTTCATCAAATCCGATCCGACTAAAGTGGGAGAGACAGACACCCGCTAGCCACCTTATGCAACTAGTGCATGTCAGTCGGTGGAACCAGTCTCACGTAAGCGTACGTGTAAGGTCGGTCCGGGCCGCTTCATCCCACGATGCCACCAAATCAAGATAAGACTAGTAACGGCAAGTAAATTGACAATATTGACGCCCACAACTGCTTTGTGTTCTACTCGTGCATAGAAACTACGCATAGACCTAGCTCATGATGCCACTGTTGGGGAACGTAGCAGAATTTAAAAAAAAATCTACGCATCACCAAGATCAATCTATGGAGTTATCTAGCAACGAGGGAAAGGGGAGTGCATCTACATACCCTTGTAGATCGCGTGCGGAAGCGTTCAAGAGAACGGGGTTGATGGAGTCATACTCGTCGTGATCCAAATCACCGATGACCGAGCGCCAAACGGACGGCACCTCCGCGTTCAACACACGTATGGTTGGGAAGACGTCTCCTCCTTCTTGATCCAGCAAGGGGGAAGGAGAGGTTGATGGAGATCCAGCAGCACGACGGCGTGGTGGTGGAAGCAACGGCGATCTCGGCAGGGCTTCGCCAAGCTCAGCGAGAGGGAGAGGTGTCACGGGAGGGAGAGGGAGGCGCCAGGGGCTAGGGTGCAGCTGCCCTCCCTTCCCCCCCCCACTATATATAGGGCCCCTAGGGGCACACCGGCCCTAGAGATTGAATCTCAAGGGGGGCGGCCAAGGGGGTGGCTGGCCCCCCAAGCCAAGTGGGGCGCCCCCCACCCCTAGGGTTTCCAACCCTAGGCGCAGGGGGAGGCCCAAGGGGGGGAGCACCAGCCCACCAGGGGCTGGTTCCCTTACCCACTTCAGCCCATGGGGCCCTCCGGGATAGGTGGCCCCACCCGGTGGACCCCCGGGACCCTTTCGGTGGTCCCGGTACAATACGGTGACCCCCGAAACTTTCCCGATGGCCGAAACTGGACTTCCTGTATATAATTCTTCACCTCCGGACCATTCCGGAACTCCTCCTGACATCCGGGATCTCATCCGGGACTCCGAAAAACTTTCGGGTTACCGCATACTAATATATCTACAACCCTAGCATCACCGAACCTTAAGTGTGTAGACCCTACGGGTTCGGGAGACACGCAAACATGACCGAGACGACTCTCCGGTCAATAACCAACAGCGGGATCTGGATACCCATGTTGGCTCCCACATGCTCCTCGATGATCTCATCGGATGAACCACGATGTCGAGAATTCAGTCAATCCCTTATACAATTCCCTTTGTCAATTGGTACGTTACTCGCCCGAGACTCGATCGTCGGTATCCCAATACCTCGTTCAATCTCGTTACCGGCAAGTCACTTTACTCATACCGTAATGCATGATCCCGTGATCAACCACTTGGTCACATTGAGCTCATTATGATGATGCATTACCGAGTGGGCCCAGAGATACCTCTCCGTCATACGGAGTGACAAATCCCGGTCTCGATTCGTGCCAACCCAACAGGCACTTTCGGAGATACCCGTAGTGCACCTTTATAGTCACCCAGTTATGTTGTGATGTTTGGCACACCCAAAGCACTCCTACGGTATCTAGGAGTTGCACAATCTCATGGTCTAAGGAAATGATACTTCACATTCGGAAAAGCTCTAGCAAACGAACTACACGATCTTTGAGCTATGCTTAGGATTGGGTCTTGTCCATCACATCATTCTCCTAATGATGTGATCTCATTATCAATTACATCTAATGTCCATAGTCAAGAAACCATGACTATCTTTTGATCAACGATCTAGTTAACTAGAGGCTCACTAGGGACGTGTTGTGGTCTATGTATTCACACATGTATTACGATTTCCGGATAACACAATTATAGCATGAAGAATAGACAATTATCATGAACAAGGAAATATAATAATAACCATTTTATTATTGCCTCTAGGGCATATTTCCAACAATACTTGCACCCTTGCATGCTACCTAACCCTTGTAGGTACTTGAATGAATCTAAATCCATGAGATTGCAACTCACTCATATCTTGAGCAATTTCTACATCACCAAGTCTCTACACAATGGTGGTTGAAGTCAAGGAATCACGAAACCCTTCAAACATATCCTTTGACAAATTCTACATTAAGTTTTATGATTGTCATCTTGGATATACAAGTGCTCTTCCTTGCAAAGCTAACCCATGTAGGAAGATGAACTCGAATTCCAAATGGTGCTCCCAACTCTTGATGAGCTACATCAACCTTGAGCAACCCACACAAGTTCAACTACATGATCAAGATCAACACCGCCACCCAAGGTATGTTATTCCATCTTAGAAAAGCTTTACTCCAAGACATGGATCAAAGCAACTCAACAAGATGTGAATACATCAAGATGCTTAAACGAAAAATGGTAACCCCATTTTGAGCTTAAACGATGAGTATGACCTATGATCAAGTGTCCTCACTTGACCCCTAAGTCAATATACTCTAACATACGTGACTTTGTCGCCGACCAATTCTAGATGAAGTTCTCTTGTGTTTCTCTGTGCTCTTGCATTTGTCTCGTGCATATTTACTTCCCGTTTCAAAAAAACTTCATCTAGATTTCCTTTCTGTTTATTTGTGTTATGCATTCCTTGCATCCAATTCATTGCAAATCTTTCAGCAAATTCCTTGCAAATCCTTGTGAGATTTTACCTGCCTAGTGAGCTGAGGTGACAAGTGTTTTCACTGTGATGAACTCGGTCACACCGATTTGTTTCCTTCGGTCCAACCAAATTCTTTCAGCGCCACCGAAGTATACAACTCGGTGCCACCGATTCCACTACAGGAAAGACAGCTTACCACTTGATTCTTGCATTCTTTTTGCTCCGGCTCCACTCAGTGATTCTTGTCCTCTACCAGCATCACATTCGACTTGCTGCTTTGCTTTGTGACTCAAGGACCAAACCCATTTGTAACAGAAATCCAGAAGAAAGCTTCTTGGAAATTGATGTCAAAGGGGGAGAGAGAGATCACATCAAAGCTTAATCATTTCTATAGGGGGAGAGAATACTCAGGGGAGAGTGTAAGAAACCCCAGATGCTTGGTGTTCAAGAGGAGAGAAGTCACATGTCTTTAAGAGGGGAAAGACATGTTCATATTTGATTGTTTGCATTAGCTCTGTTTCTTTTCTTTGCTCTAATTTTCCGTTCCCTATCTTCTCCCAGTATCCCATGCAAGATTCAGGGGGAGCAAGACATCTAAGGGAAGGAAATCCTTGAATTCATTGCACATATTTACCTTTGGGGACATGTCTATAACCAATAGAGTACTCAGTACTCACTCTCTACATGTCATCCCAGTCTTGGTACTCTTGTGGTTTCTTTTGTTCGCTCTGGCTAGTAGGTGTATCCGTGTTATCTAACCTTGTTTACTCAGGTTCATTCCTTCCTAAGACAACTCAAGACCACAAGGTAAGTATATGCATCACAGTCATGTGTATGAGGATTTCTTGCTGTTTTACATATTGTTTGCAAGAAGGACTCATGACCATGAAGGTACATTTCCCATATTCACATCATTTGCTCTGATGCATATAGCCAAGATACATGTAACACATTGCTTACTCTGTCATGCTTATGCATTCACATGCTCCTATATTCCATATTTACATGTTTGCATACAAGTAGGGGGAGCCTATGCATGTTACATGTCTTTCCAAAGCTTTACTTGTTATTCTCTATATCTTTATCTAAAGCTTTGATGTATGCTGTCATCAATTACCAAAAAGGGGGAGATTGAAAGCACAAGTGTTCCCTGGGTGATTTTGGTAATTAATGTCAACATATCTCTTGTTGGACTAATGCTTCTACCTAGTATGTTTCAGATAAGTTCAACAATGGAGTGGCATGGACTAGAGGATGTGGAACCCCTTCAAGATGCTGAGGACAAAGGATTGGCTCAAGCTCAAAGCTCGGGACTCTACATTTTATTTTAGTGATCCAAGATCACATTGAGTCCATAGGAAAGCCAATACTATTAAGAGGGGATGAGGTGTTGCTCAATGGCTTGCTTGCTCAAAGTGCTTAGTGATATGCTCCAAAGCCCTCAACCACTTTATCATATCCACAAATGTCCCAAACCAATAGTCAAACTCGGCCCCACCGAAACTTTCTATCTGGCGCCACCGAGTTCTCTTGACATAACCACTGCCAGAAACCCTAATCAATTCGGTCTCACCGATGGGATCTCGGTCTCACCGAGATGGGCTTGCAAACTCTCTGTTGCCTATTGCAATAATTTCGGTCCCACCGAGACATGCAATCGGTCCCACCAAGTTTGCTTGGCCAACTCTCTGTTTTGCTTCTTACCCAAATCGGTCCCATCGAGTTTGTGTAATCGGTCAAACCAAGATGAGGCTTTACCCTAACCCTAGCACATCGGTCCCACCGAGTCGATTATATCGGTCCCGCCGAAATGCCTAACTGTCACATTTTGAACTAAATCGATCCGACCGAGTTTCATGATTCGGTCCCACTGAGTTTGGTAATTTTTGTGTAACGGTTAGATTTTGTGTGGAGGCTATTTATACCCCTCCACCCACTCTTCATTCGTGGAGAGAGCCATCAGAACATGCCTACACTTCCAACATACATTTTCTGAGAGAGAACCACCTACACTTATTTTGAGGTCAAGATGTTCCATTCCAACCACATAAATCTTGATCTCTAGCCTTCCCCAAGTTGCTTTCCACTCAAATCATCTTTCCACCAAATCCAAATCCTGTGAGAGAGAGTTGAGTGTTGGGGAGACTATCATTTGAAGCACAAGAGCAAGGAGTTCATCATCAACACACCATTTGTTACCTCTTGGAGAGTGGTATCTCCTAGATTGGTTAGGTGTCACTTGGGAGCCTCCGTCAAGATTGTTGAGTTGAACCAAGGAGTTTGTAAGGGCAAGGAGGTCGCCTACTTCCTGAAGATCAACCCGAGTGGGGCAAGTCCTTCGTGGGCGACGGCCATGGTGGGATAGACAAGGTTGCTTCTTCGTGGACCCTTCGTGGGTGGAGCCCTCCGTGGACTCGCGCAACCGTTACCCTTCGTGGATTGAAGTCTCCATCAACGTGGACGTACGATAGCACCACCTATCGGAACCACGCCAAAAAAATTCGTGTCTCCAATTGTTCTTGCACACTCCAATACCATCCCCTTACATACTTGCAACTTGCATGCTTTACTTTCTGTTGCTCATATACTCTTGTCATGCTTGCTTGGTATGTATTGTGAATGTTTAAACTTGTGCCAAAACTGTACTTAAACCTAAATAAATTAAAAACTGCAACTTTTCTTACTTAGAGTCTATTCACCCCCCTCTAGACTCCACTTCTCGATCATTTCAAGAGTGAATTTTTTTCTTTTTGGTGAAGCAAAACATAAAATGAACACCTATCAGGAAATATTTACTTACGAGACAGGGGAGTTGCCTATGAAATGCTCAGGGATGCCTATTTCTAATGTCGGGATTAGAAATAAACATTGGACTGGTGTACTAGAAAAAATTGAGAAAAGGTGTGCATGTTGGCAAGTTAAACTCCTGAGTTTGATTGCTCGGACAATTACTCTTGTCCAGGTTTGTTTAATTAATATGACTCTCTTCATGACGTCATTTTATCCCATTCCTGTGGGGATTCTAAAAAAGCAAATTTCATTACAGCCAGGATGGTGTGGCAAGCGGACAAGGACAATAAAAGTACCATTTAGTTAATTGGAAAACATGTTGTAAACCTAGGGATTTGTGGGTATGAGCATTCTTAATTTGGAGATTTGGAAACTTGAAACTGAGAATGGCCTTGGCAAACTATCTTACTGAATAAATATGTCACTGATGGGATGTATCTCTAGGGTAAAACCCAAGGTTCGTGATTCTCAATTTTGGACCAACATTTTGAAAGTCAAGGATCCATTTTGCAGTTATGCAGGTGGAAGCTGGGAGATGGACATAGCGTTAGGTTTTGGGAGGAGGTTTGGGTTGATGATCAAACCTTAAAAGATGTTTGTCCTAAACTTTACCTTCTTAGCTCTGATCATGATATTATTGTGGCTGAAGCTTTGCAAAAAGGATGGGTGGATTTACTTTTAGAAGGACTTTGTATGGGGAATCCCTAGAAATGTGGAGAAACCTTAAACTGAGGTGTGAGGAGATTGAGATGAGATCAGGGAAAGACTAGATTGAGTGGTCTCTAACTAGAGATAAATTAAATTATGTCAAATCACTTTATAGGAAATTATTGAGGTGGACTATCACTTTCTATAGAAATTCTTGTGGAAAGTGAAATTTACTGCCAAAATTAAGGTGCTCCTTTGGTTGGTGGCTAGAAAAAGTATTCCTACTAAGGACACTCTCTTGAAAAGGGGTTGGAGGGGGAGCACATTATGTGTTTTGTGGTAAAGAGCATACAAATGATCATTTATTTTTTAATTTTTCTGCTACTACTTTGGTTTGGTGTCTTTTAAAATGTGCCTTTGGTTTGAATTCAGTTCCTTCTTCCGTTGATAACTTCTTCGAGAGGTGGATTAAAGCATTTTCAAACAATGAGAAAAGGTTGGTTCTAGTTGGTGTTCCTGCATTGTTTTGGACACTGTGGAAATGCAGAAACAACATCATTTTTGAAAATAAGTTATAGAATGATCCAATTATTCTCATAAAGCTAATTTTTCTTTGTGTCGTTGGTTGGTCTATTCTACAGATAAAGGTGGAAAATAAAGAGGTGTTGATGCTGGGAGAAAACCTACTAAAATGAGTAGCAAATGAAGTTTACAGATCATCTTAAGGTTAGAGGCATGGGGTATTGCGAATTGGTGCCTAAGAAGATCTCTCCAGCAACAATGTTTTTTCTACTTCGACATGTTTGTTGTCTCTTTGGTAGCTTCAACTCTCAGCTCTACTGCCTCTCCTTTTGGAAAAGTTTCATCGTTATGTTGATGTTCCTAGACCTGTTATGTTTTATGTTGTGTAAGTTTTAAAATGCTATGTAGATACTGGCAGGTGTTTGTTGTGATGCTCGCCTGTCCAGACCCTGGGTCGTTGTCATTGGAACTATGATAGCCCTATGGCTTCGCTTTTTTCTCTTATTTTGTTCCAGTAGTGGTCTGCATCAAGCTTTAAACCAAATTATTTCTCTTAATATAAATCGGAGGGGGGCCTTCTTTAATTCAAAAAACTGGGTCATCAGCCTACCAAGGGAGCACTCGCTGCGCACTACTGTATGCCCGACGCGGGCGACATGCCATATTGCTCATAGCAAGTGTTAAATAGCAGGGTTTTTATCACTTTTGCCACTAGTTATGTCACACTACTCACTTTTGCCATTAAAATGTTTCACTACTCAAAAATGCCACTCTTCCGTTAGAGACACACTCAAAAATGCCATTTTCTCACGTTACCGTCAGTCAAAGGATCATTGACCACGTGGTATGACCGTAATACCCCTGATTCCATTACATGTGGGCTCACTTGTAAAGAGCGGGAAAAAGAAAAGCAATAGGGGAGAGTGGGGATTGAACCTCGAACATTCAATTAGGGCGGCTAATACACGCACGCGTAATAACCATCCAGGAAGACTCACTTATCTGTCAATTATTGAGATGTTTAACTTGTAGTCCATTCGTGTTGACCTGACTAAGCTATCGATTATACTAATCATATCCCCAATCTACTCGTACCTTTCCCTATCCATTAGCAGCCACAAACCACCACTGCTGCTCGCCAAACTCCTCCATTCCGGTACGGCTGGTCGCCGGCGTGGCCTGCGTCGCTCCGGCGTGCCTCCACTCGCTGCCGCGCCGATGCCTCCCGCCCCACAGCTCCGAAGCCTCCCGCCCCGCGCACCTCCACTCGCCGCAGCTCCGGATTCCCTCAGGAGAAGCATCACCACATGACTCCCATCTGACTCCTCTGTTCTTCCTCCGCCTGTGATTGCTTGAATAGAGGTTGTTCCACGGCAATGGCGACAGACAACAGGGTCGAATCAGAGGCTTGCCTCGGCCACGAGATGGCGCTAAGTGTACAGGTCGCAACCTCTGATATTCTAGCAGGGTGAGTATGCTAATTACTAGGATGATGCGTGTGTATTCATAATAGTATGTAGCGGTCGAACTTGTTGTGTATAATTCATAGTGACTAACTGCACACAATTTGGTTATGTGTTCATGATGATTTAGGATGGATGAGGAAACTGCTTGTATGTGTTGGGGAACACAGTAATTTCAAAAAAAATCCTACGCACACGCAAGATCATGGTGATGCATAGCAACGAGAGGGGAGAGTAGAGTCTACGTACCCTCGTAGACCGTAAGCGGAAGCGTTATGACAACGCGGTTGATGTAGTCGTACGTCTTCACGATCGACCGATCCCTAGTACCGAATGTACGACACCTCCACGATCTGCACACGTTCAGCTCGGTGACGTCCCGCGAACTCACAATCCAGTAGAGCTTCGAGGAAGAGTTTCGTCAGCACGACGGCGTGATGATGGTGATGATGATGCTACCGGAACAGGGCTTCGCCTAAGCACTGTTGCTATATAACCGAGGTGGATTATGGTGGAGGGGGGCACCACACACGGCTAAAAGATCAACTGATCAACTTGTGTTTCCATGGGGTGCCTCCATCCCCCGTATATAAAGGAGTGGAGGAGGGGAAGGGCCGGCCCTCTCTACGATGCGCCCTGGGGGAGTCCTACTCCCTCCGGGAGTAGGATTCCCCCCTTTCCTAGTAGAAATAGGAGCCCTTCCAAGTAGGAGTAGGAGAGGGAGAGAGGGAGGAAGGAAGGAAAGGGGGGTCGGTCCCCCTCCCAATTCGGATTGGGCTTGGGGGGCGCGCCTCCCTCTTTTCCCGTCACTCTCCTCTATTCCACTAAGGCCCAATAAGGCCCATATACTCCCCGGGGTTCCGATAACCTCCTGATACTCCGGAAAAATGCTCGAACCACTCGGAACCATTCCGATATCCAAATATAGGCTTCCAATATATCGATCTTTATGTCTCGACCATTTCGAGACTCCTCGTCATGTCTGTGATCAAATCTGGGACTCCGAACTACCTTCGGTACATCAAAACACATAAAATCGTAATACCGATCGTCACCGAACGTTAAGCGTGCGGACCCTACGGGTTCGAGAACTATGTAGACATGACCAAGACTCATCTCCGGTCAATAACCAATAGCGGAACATGCATGCTCATATTGGTTCCTACATATTCTACGAAGATCTTTATCGGTCAAACCGCATAACGGTATACGTTGTTCCCTTTGTCATCGGTATGTTACTTGCCCGAGATTCGATCGTCGGTATCTCAATACCTAGTTCAATCTAATTACCGGCAAGTCTCTTTACTCGTTATGTAATGCTACATCCCGTAACTAACTCATTAGTCACATTTCTTGCAAGGATTATAGTGATGTGCATTACCGAGAAGGCCCAGAGATACCTCACCGACAATCGGAGTGACAAATACTAATCTCGATCCATGCTAACTCACGAAACACCACTGGAGACACTTGTAGAGCACCTTTATAATCACCCAGTTATGTTGTAATGTTTGGTAGCACACAAAGTGTTCCTCCGGTATTCGGGAGTTGCATGGTCTCATAGTCATAGGAACATGTATAGTTATGGAGAAAGCAAAAGCAACAAACTAAACGATCATCGTACTAAGCTAATGGATGGGTCAAGTCAATCACTTCATTCTCTAATGATGTGATCCCGTTAATCAAATGACAACTCATGTCATGGTTAGGAAACATAACCATCATTGATTCAACGAGCTAGTCAAGTAGAGGCAAACTAGTGACACTCTGTTTGTCTATGTATTCACACATGTACTAAGTTTTCGGTTAATACAATTCTAACATGAATAATAAACATTTATCATGATATAAGGAAATATAAATAACAACTTTATTATTGCCTCTAGGGCATATTTCCTTCAGTCTCCCACTTGCACTAGAGTCAATAATCTAGGTTACATTGTAATGATTCTAACACCCATGGAGTCTTGGTGTTGATCATGTTTTGCTCGTGAGAGAGGCTTAGTCATTGGGTCTGCAACATTCAGATCCGTATGTATCTTGCAAATCTCTATGTCTCCCTCCTTGACTTGATCGCGGATGGAATTGAAGCGTCTCTTGATGTGCTTGGTTCTCTTGTGACATCTAGATTCCTTTGCCAGGGCAATTGCACCAGTATTATCACAAAAGATTTTCATTGGACCCGATGCACTAGGTATGACACCTAGATCGGATATGAACTCCTTCATCCAGACTCCTTCATTTGCTACTTCCGAAGCAGCTATGTATTCTGCTTCACACGTAGATCCCGCCACGACGCTCTGCTTGGAACTGCACCAACTGACAGCTCCACCATTTAATAAAAACATGTATCCGGTTTGTGACTTAGAGTCATCCGAATCAGTGTCAAAGCTTTGCATCGACGTAACCGTTTACGACGAGCTCTTTGTCACCTCCATATACGAGAAACATATCCTTAGTCCTTTTCAGGTATTTCAGGATGTTCTTGACCGCTGTGTAGTGATCCACTCTTGGATTACTTTGGTACCTCCCTGCTAAACTTATAGCAAGGCACACATCAGGTCTGGTACACAGCATTTCATACATGATAGAGCCTATGGCTGAAGCATAGGGAACACCTTCCATTTTCTCTCTATCTTCTGCAGTGGTCGGGCATTGAGTCTGACTCAACTTCACACCTTGTAATACAGGCAAGAACCCTTTCTTTGCCTGATCCATTTTGAACTTCTTCGAAACTTTATCAAGGTATGTGCTTTGTGAAAGTTCAATTAAGCGTCTTGATCTATCTCTATAGATCTTGATGCCTAATATATAAGCAGCTTCACCGAGGTCTTTCATTGAAAAATTCTTATTCAAGTATCCTTTTATGCTATTCAGAAATTCAGTATCATTTCCGATTAACAATATGTCATCTACATATAATATCAGAAATGCTACGGATCTCCCACTCACTTTCTTGTAAATACAGGCTTCTCCAAAAGTCTGTATAAAACCATATGCTTTGATCACACTATCAAAGCGTATATTCCAACTCCGAGAGGCTTGCACTAGTCCATAAATGGATCGCTGGAGCTTGCACACTTTGTTAGCACCTTTTGGGTCGACAAAACCTTCTGGTTGCATCATATACAACTCTTCTTTAAGATATCCGTTAAGGAATGCAGTTTTGACATCCATTTGCCAAATTTCATAATCATAAAATGCGGCAATTGCTAACATGCTTCGAACGGACTTAAGCATCGCCACGGGTGAGAAGGTCTCATCGTAGTCAACTCCTTGAACTTGTCAAAAACCTTTCGCAACAAGTCGAGCTTTGTAGACAGTAGCATTACCATCAACGTCAATCTTCTTCTTGAAGATCCATTTATTCTCTATGGCCTGCCGATCATCGGGCAAGTCAACCAAAGTCCAAACTTTGTTCTCATACATGGATCTCATCTAACATTTCATGGATTCAAGCCATTTTGCGGAATCCGGGCTCATCATCACTTACTCATAGTTTGTAGGTTCGTCATGGTCAAGTAACATGACTTCTAGAATAGGATTACCGTACCACTCTGGTGCGGATCTTACTCTCGTTGACCTATGAGGTTCGGTAGTAACTTGATCAAAAGTTTCATGATCATCATCATTAGCTTCCTCACTTACTGGTGTAGGAATCACTTGAACTGATTTCAGTGTGAACTACTTTCCAATAAGGGAGAAGGTACAACTACCTCATCAAGTTCTACTTTCCTCCCACTCACTTCTTTCGAGAGAAACTCCTTCTCTAGAAAGGATCCATTCTTAGCAACGAATATCTTGCCTTCGGATCTGTGATAGAAGGTGTACCCAATAGTTTCTTTTGGGTATCCTATGAAGACACATTTATCCGATTTGGGTTCGAGCTTATCAGGTTGAAGCTCTTTCACATAAGCATCGCAGCCCCAAACTTTAAGAAACAACAACTTGGGTTTCTTGCCAAACCACAGTTCATAAGGTGTCGTCTCAATGGATTTAGATGGTGCCCTATTTAACGTGAATGCAGCTGTCTCTAAAGCGTAACCCCAAAACGATAGCGGTAAATCAGTGGGAGACATCATAGATCGCACCATATCCAGTAAAGTACGATTACGACGTTCGGACACACCATTACACTATGGGGTTCCAGGTGGCGTGAGTTGTGAAACTATTCCGCATTGTTTCAAATGAAGTCCAAACTCATAACTCAAATATTCGCCTCCACGATCAGATCGTAGAAACTTGGTTTTCTTGTTACGATGATTTTCCACTTCACTCTGAAATTCTTTGAACTTTTCAAATGTCTCAGACTTATGTTTCATTAAGTAGATATACCCATATCTGCTCAAATCATCTATGAAGGTGAGAAAATAACTATAGCCGCCGTGAGCCTCAATATTCATCGGACCACATACATCAGTATGTATGATTTCCAACAAATTTGTTGCTCGCTCCATTGTTCCGGAGAACGGCGTTTTAGTCATCTTGCCCATGAGGCATGGTTCGCAAGTACCAAGTGATTCATAATCAAGTGATTCCAGAAGTCCATCGTAATGGAGTTTCTTCATGTGCTTTACACCAATATGACCTAAACGGCAGTGCCACAAATAAGTTGCACTATCATTATCAACTCTTCATCTTTTGGCTTCAATACTATGAACATGTATATCACTACTATCAATATTTAGTAAAAATAGACCACTCATTAGGGGTGCATGACCATAAAAGATATTACTCATATAAATAGAACAACCATTATTCTCTGATTTAAATGAATAACCGTCTCGCATCAAACAAGATCCAGATATAATGTTCATGCTCAACGCTGGCACCAAATAACAATTATTTAGGTCTAATACTAATCCCAAAGGTAGATGTAGAGGTAGCGTGCCGACGACGATCACATTGACTTTGGAACCATTTCCCACACGCATCGTCACCTCGTCCTTAGCCAATCTTCGCTTAATCCGTAGCCCCTATTTCGAGTTGCAAATGTTAGCAACTGAACCAGTATCAAATACCCAGGCACTACTGCGAGCATTAGTAAGGTACACATCAATAACATGTATATCAAATATACCTTTCACTTTGCCATCCTTCTTCTCCGCCAAATACTTGGGGCAGTTCCGCTTCCAGTGACCAGTTCCTTTGAGTAGAAGCATTCAGTCTTAGGCTTAGGTCCAGACTTGGGTTTCTTCACTTGAGCAGCATCTGGCTTGCTGTTCTTCTTGAAGTTCCCCTTCTTCCCTTTACCTTTTTTCTTGAAACTGGTGGTCTTGTTGACCATCAACACTTGATGCTCCTTCTTGATTTCTACCTCCGCGGCCTTTAGCATTGCGAAGAGCTCGGGAATCGTCTTATCCATCCCTTGCATATTATAGTTCATCACGAAGCTCTTGTAGCTTGGTGGCAGTGATTGAAGAACTCTGTCAATGACACTATCATTAGGAAGATTAACTCCCAGTTGAGTCAAGTGGTTGTCGTACCCAGACATTTTGAGTATATGTTCACTGACAGAACTATTCTCCTCCATCTTACAGCTGTAGAACTTATTAGAGACTTCATATCTCTCAATCCGGGCATTTTCTTGAAATATTAACTTCAACTCCTGGAACATCTCATATGCTCCATGAAGTTCAAAACATCGTTGAAGTCCCGGTTCTAAGCCGTAAAGCATGGCACACTGAACTATCGAGTAGTCATCAGCTTTGCTCTGCCAGGTGTTCATAACATCTGGCGTTGCTCCTGTAGCGGGTTTGTCACCTAGCGGTGCTTCTAGGACGTAATTCTTCTATGCAGAAATGAGGATAATCCTCAAGTTACGGACCCAGTCTGTGTAATTTCTACCATCATCTTTCAACTTAGCTTTCTCTAGGAACGCATTAAAATTCAACGGAACAACAGCACAGGCCATCTATCTACAACAACATAGACATGCAAAATACTATCAGGTACTAAGTTCATGATAAATTAAAGTTTAATTAATCAAATTACTTAAGAACTCCCACTTAGATAGACATCTCTCTAATCATCTAAGTGATTACGTGATCCATATCAACTAAACCATGTCCGGTCATCACATGAGATGGAGTAGTTTTCAATGGTGAACATCACTATGTTGATCATATCTACTATACGATTCACGCTCGACCTTTCGGTCTCCAGTGTTCCGAGGCCATATCTGCATATGCTAGGCTCATCAAGTTTAACCCGAGTATTCCGCGTGTGCAAAACTGGCTTGCACCCATTGTATGTGAACGTAGAGCTTATCACACCCGATCATCACGCGGTGTCTCGGCACGATGAACTGTAACAACGGTGCATACTCAAGGAGAACATTTATACCTTCAAATTAGTGAGAGATCATCTTATAATGCTACCGCTGAACTAAGAAAAATAACATGCATAAAGGATAAACATCACATGCAATCAATATAAGTGATATGATATGGCCATCATCATCTTGTGCCTTTGATCTCCATCTCCAAAGCACCGTCATGATCACCATCGTCACCGGCTTGACACCTTGATCTCCATCAAAGCATCGTTGATGTCTCGCCAACTATTGCCTCTATGACTATCACTACCGCTTAGTGATAAAGTAAAGCAATTACATGGCTATTGCATTTCATATAATAAAGCGACAACCATATGGCTCCTACCAGTTGCCGATAACTGTGTTACAAAACATGATCATCTCATACAATAAAATTTAGCATCATGTATTGACCATATCACATCACAACATGCCCTGCAAAAACAAGTTAGACGTCCTCTACTTTGTTGTTGCAAGTTTTATGTGGCTGCTACGGGCTGAGCAAGAACCGTTCTTACCTATGCATCAAAAACCACAACGCGGTATAGTGATTATTTTTTGATCTTCAAAAAGAACCCTGCTCATTGAATTCGATTCAACTAAAGCTGGAGAAACAGACACCCACTAGCCACCTGTGTGCGAAGCACATCGGTAGAACCAATCTCACATAAGCGTACGCGTAATGTCGGTCTGGGTCGCTTCATCCAACAATGCCGCTGAATCAAGAATCAACTAGTGACGGCAAGCAATATATATATACCCACGCCCACAACTCCTTTGTGTTCTACTCGTGCATATAACATCTACGCATAAACCTAGCTCGGATGCCACTATTGGGGAATGCAGTAATTTCAAAAAAAAATCATACGCACACACAAGATCATGGTGATGCATAGCAACGAGAGGGGGGAGTATCGTCTACGTACCCTCATAGACTGTAAGTGGAAGCGTTATGACAACGCGGTTGGTGTAGTCGTACGTCTTCACGATCGACCAATCCCTAGTACCGAACGTACGACACCTCCGCGATCTGCACACCTTCAGCTCGATGACGTCCCGCGAACTCATGATCCAGTAGAGCTTCAAGGGAGAGTTTCGTCAGCATGACGGCGTGATGATGGTGATGATGATGCTACCAGAACAGGGCTTCTCCTAAGCACCGCTACGATATAACCAAGGTGGATTATGGTGGAGGGGGGCACCGCACATGGCTAAAAGATAAACTGATCAACTTGTGTGTCCATGGGGTGCCCCCTCCCCGTATAAAAAGGAGCGGAGGAGGGGGAGGGCCGGCCCTCTCTATGGCGTGCCCTGGGGGAGTCCTACTCCCTTTGGGAGTAGGATTCCCCCCTTTCCTAGTACAAGTAGGAGCCCTTCCAAGTAGGAGTAGGAGAGGAAGGAAGGAGGAGAGAGGGAGGAAGGAAAGGGGGGCCGGCCCCCCTCCCAATTCGGATTGGGCTTGGGGGCGCGCCTCCCTCTTTTAACTTCCCTCTCCTCTATTCCACTAAGGCCCAATAAGGCCCATATACTCCCCGGGGGGTTCCGGTAACCTCCTGGTACTCCGGAAAAATGCCCGAACCACTCGGAACCAGTCTGATGTCCAAATATAGGCTTCCAATATATCGATCTTTATGTCTTGACCATTTCGAGACTCCTCATCATTTACGTGATCAAATCCGGGACTCCAAACTACCTTCGGTACATCAAAACACATAAACTCGTAATACCGATCGTCACCGAACGTTAAGCGTGCGGACCCTACAGGTTCGAGAACTATGTAGACATGACCGAGACTCATCTCGGTCAATAACCAATAGCGGAACCTGGATGCTCATATTGGTTCCTACATATTCTACGAAGATCTTTATCGGTCAAACCGCATAACGGTATACGTTGTTCCCTTTGTCATCGGTATGTTACTTGCCCGAGATTCGATCGTCGGTATCTCAATACCTAGTTCAATCTCATTACCGGCAAGTCTCTTTACTCGTTCTTTAATTCTACATCCCGTAACTAACTCATTAGTCACATTGCTCGCAAGGCTTATAGTGATGTGCATTACCGAGAGGGCCCAGAGATACCTCTCCGACAATCGGAGTGACAAATCCTAATCTCGATCCATGCTAACTCAAGAAACACCATTGGAGACACCTGTAGAGCACCTTTATAATCACCCAGTTATGTTGTGACGTTTGGTAGCACACAAAGTATTCCTCCGGTATTCGGGAGTTGCGTGATCTCATAGTCATAGGAACGTGTATAGTTATGGAGAAAGCAAAAGCAACAAACTAAACGATCATCGTGCTAAGCTAACGGATGGGTCAAGTCAATCACTTCAATATCTAATGATGTGATCCCGTTAATCAAATGACAACTCATGTCTATGGTTAGTAAACATAACCATCATTGATTCAACGAGCTAGTCAAGTAGACGCAAACTAGTGACACCATGTTTGTCTATGTATTCACACATGTACTAAGTTTCTGGATAATACCATTCTAGCATGAATAATAACTATTTATCATGATATAAGGAAATATAAATAACAACTTTATTATTGCCTCTAGGGCATATTTCCTTCAGTATGATGTCCGTTAGGATGGAAACAAGTCGTCTTAGTAGCGATGGCCGCAAGCGATATGTTGGCGGCTTTGATTATCCTCTATTTGTCGAATCCAGTATCACGTACAAAACATTGTTGTGCAAGTTGTGTGATACCTATCCATGGGGGTGTCGTGATTCTGTGGAGTTGAAGTACTACGATAGGGAACAGAATGTGACGCCCCGAGACCGATGTGCCAGGTGTCCTCCGGTTATTTCGCTGTCGTTGCCATGTCATTCGCTTGCGTGTTGCATCTTGTCATGTCATCATGTGCATTGCATCATCATGTTTTCAAAAGTTGCATCCATCCCGGTCTCCTCGTTCTTTCTGTTTCCCGTTCTGAGCCCAGACACACTTGTACGCGCCCGCGGCACCTCCGAAATATTATTTTATATGTGGCTGGAAAATGTTCTCGGATTGGGTTGAAAGTTGGCATGCGGTCTTATTATAGTGTAGATGGACCGCCTGTCAAGTTTCATCGCATTCGGAGTTTGTTTGATAGCCCAACCGTTAAACTATAGCGGCATTATAGCCGGTCTAACGTCGGATGTTTTCGGTCTCCGGAAACCGTGCCGGGCTGCATCTCTCCCCTCTTCTCTCAGACCAATCCGCTCTCCACTTTCCTCCTAAGCCCAGCCAACCCCTCTTTGCTCAGTGCATCGACCTCTCGCCTCGTTGTCCGAAACTGTCCCGGACCCGACCCGAGCAGTCATGACCGATGGGTCCGGAACATCCCCAAACATCTGCAAAACGTCATCGTTTTCTTATTTGGACTCCCTAGCTATTTTATTCGTGTTCGTCCAATTACGATCGGAGGGACGGATTAGCCCCTAACCTTACCTACTCGCTATATATATTAGTCTAACCTGAGACCAAATCCCTAGTTTCTAGGGATCCCCTAGCTGCCGCCGCCACTCTTCATGTCTCCTCCTCATCGGGATCTCACCCAGCTAATCTCCTCTTTTCACCAACTAGCCAATCCAGAGCATAGCCCCCTCCCTGCCTTGATCTGGACCGAGAGCCCGAGCCCCTGCAGCCGCCCGAGGCCTCCGCGGCTTGCCCCTCCTGCCTCCTCGCCGGAGCCGCACCCGCGTCACCGTCGGCGACCATCTCCATCAGACCGGACCCGCATCCCTCGGTGCTTCTCCTTCCACCGTTCCATCTGGTTCCCTCTCTCACTTGCTCTCTGTATTCGCCATGGAGACCCACGGGAACGTCGCTACCATGGTCGACCTCGGTTTTGCCTCCCCGCCTCCTTCGATGCACCACCAGGGGCCCGACCACGCCGCCCACCTCCGCTCCCGACCTGCCCCGCTCGCCTGGTTCCCCTCGCTCCTCACTCCACCTGACCCCGCCTCCGAGCACGCTGCCCCACCGTCTGCGCTCGCCGGCGACAAGCGCCACCCTTCGCCGGAGATCTTCAGCAGGCCAGGATCCCGCCGCCGGAGGTTGCCTCGCTCGCCCTGTCGTCGGACGCCGCATCGACCCCCGTCGTGACTAGATCCGTCTGGAACCACCTGTTTCGCCTCTCGTGGGACCCTCTCCGGCCTTCTGCGTTTCCTGTCGCCGCCCCGCCGTCTGCATCATCGCCGCCGGCGACCCTTTTCGCCAGGAGTCCGCGACGCCGCCCGTTCACGCGCGCGTTGACCGTTTCGGTCAACCGCGTGGGCCCCGCAACCTCAGCCCAACGCCTCGACCGGCCCAGACACCCGCCGGCCGGCCCCCTTCCAACCTGGGACATGGCCCATGGTGAGAACCCCAGCCCCTCCAGATTTGGCCCTATACTATTTTTTTCCTGATCTGCGAATTTTGCTATTTATCCGGGAACTGCTGTTTTACAGAAAAGTCCTTCATTTTCATGCATTTAATATCTCCACAACTGTGCATCGGATTAAAACAAACTTGATATGAAAGTTGCTTAGAATTTTGTGTAATTTCATAATATGTCTTTTTCATCCATGTTTAAAATGCTTAAAATGTTGTTTGTTTAAATTTGCTTAAATAACTTGCTAAAATGATTTAATTCATAACTATTTAACCGTAACTCAGTTTGTAACAAACTTTATATGTAAATGGGGTGGGAAAATGTCTAGTTTATCATGGAGTCATCACTTTGCATGTTTAACAACTCTAAAATAGGGTCTAGGGCAGAACAGTACCAAATCTATAATATGCTCATGAGGAGTTTCCGGAATTGTTGTCCGTTGTTTCCGGCCTCATTTAAACTTGCCTAGATAGGTAGTTTTGTTGTGTTTCACCCCTTGCCATGTTAAGAACATTTAATATTGTTGGGTACATAACGAGATCGAACTAAATAATGGAACATGGTGTTTCGTCAATATGCAACGGAGTTGCATATTTAGCTCCACTTAATTTGTAGGGTTGCTTGTGCACTTTGCCATGCCATGCCTCATTAAACCGGACATGCATCATACTTGTTTGCGCATCGTTCCATGCTTATGTGATGTTTGTTCACTAAGTTGTGTGTTCCTTTCCGGTGTTGCTTCTTCGGGTTGGTTCCGATAACGTCGCGTTTGTGAGGACCCGTTCGGCTACGTCCGTTTGTCTTCTTCATGGACTCGTTCTTCTTCCTTGCGGATCTCAGGCAAGATGACAATACCCTCGAAATCACTTCTATCTTTGCTTGCTAGTTGCTCGCTCTTTTGCTATGCCTATGATGCGATACCTACCACTTGCTTACCATGCCTCCCATATTGTTAAGCCAAGCCTCTAACCCACCTTATCCTAGCAAACCGTTGTTTGGCTATGTTACCGCTTTTCTCAGCCCCTCTTATAGCGTTGCTAGTTGCAGGTGAAGATTGGAGCTTGTTCCATGTTTGGAAGATGGATATTTTGTTGGGATATCACAATATCTCTTATTTAATTAATGCATCTATATACTTGGTAAAGGGTGGAAGGCTCGGCCTTATGCCTGGTGTTTTGTTCCACTCTTGCCGCCCTAGTTTCCGTCATATCGGTGTTATGTTCCCGGATTTTGCGTTCCTTACACGGTTGGGTTATAATGGGAACCGCTTGACAGTTCGCCTTGAATAAAACTCCTCCAGCATGGCCCAACATTGGTTTTACCATTCGCCACCTAGCCTTTTCTTTCCCTTGAGTAGGCCTGCCCAAGGGTCATCTTTATTTAAACCCTCGGGCCAGTGCTCCTCTGAGTGTTGGTCCAACTTGTCAGCCGCCGGTGGCCACCAGGGGCAACTCTGGGCTGGCCTACCGGAAGTTTGGACAATCCGGTGTGCCCTGAGAACGATATATGTGCAGCTCCTATCGGGATTTGTCGGCACATTCGGGTGGCTTTGCTGGTCTTGTTTTACCATTGTCGAAATGTCTTGTAACCGGGATGCCGAGTCTGATCGGATTGTCTCGGGAGAAGGAATATCCTTCGTTGACCGTGAGAGCTTGTGATGGGCTAAGTTGGGACACCCCTGCAGGGATTTGAACTTTCGAGAGCCGTGCCCACGGTTATGGGCAGATGGGAATTTGTTAATGTCCGGTTGTAGAAAACCTGAAGTTGATCTTAATTAAAATACATCAACCGCGTGTGTAACCGTGATGGTCTCTTCTCGGTGGAGTCCGGGAAGTGAACACGGTGTTGGAGTTATGCTTGACGTAGGTTGTTCTAGGATCACTTCTTGATCATAGTTGTTTGACCGTGCTTTTGCCTTCTCTTCTCGCTCTCATTTGCGTATGTTAGCCACCATATATGCTAGTCTCTTGCTGCAGCTCCACCTCATACCTTTTGCCCTTCCTATAAGCTTAAATAGTCTTGATCGCGAGGGTGTGAGATTGCTGAGTCCCCATGACTCATAGATACTTCCAAAACCAGTTTGCAGGTGCCGATGAAACCGTGCAGGTGACGCAACCAACCTTTCTGTTGTTTCGTTCTAGTTGATCAGTAGTGGAGCCCAGTTGGGACGATCAGGGATCTGTGTAGCTTTTGGGGTAGTCTTCTTTTATTATGGTTCCGTAGTCAGACCTTGAGTGTATCTGGATGTATGTAATGCTTTATTCATGTATTGTGTGAAGTGGTTATTGTAAGGCAACTATGTATCTCTTTTCCCTTATGTATTACATGGGTGGTGTGAAGATTACCTCACTTGCGACATTGCTTTCAATGCGGTTATGCCTCTAAGTTGTGCTTCGACACATGGGAGATATAGCCGCATCGAGGGCGTTACAAGTTGGTAATCAGAGCCTTCCCCGACTTAGGAGCCCCCTGCTTGATCGAATCATTGGCGTTGTTGAAGTCTAGAAAAATGTTTTGAGTCATTTAGGATTATATATATCGAAGAGTAGGATTCTTTTTACTTCTCAGTCCCTTCATCGCTCTGGTGAGGCATCCTGACGTAGAGTTTTGACTCTTCTCTTCTCAAATTTCACTAAAAAATTAGGATCACGCGGGTATCTTGGAATCGTTCCGATGGTTTTGTGACGAGAACATTGTTCTTGGTGCCTCATGACATTTAGGGGTTGTGGCAGTGTCCCGGGGAGTTGAGCTCCGAGGTTTTGTCGTCACAATTTTATCGTTGTAGTTCTGGAATACCTGAGTTTCGCCGACATCGAAAATCTCTTTTATGCAGTTGTTGCTGAGATAACCTCGACGCCACCCAGTACTGGGGCGGGAGTTCCGGAGTATTGCCATAACTCGTATAACGGATGCTTTTCGAAGGTTGAGGTAAACGATTTCCGAAGGTTTCTTGGTTATGTGTTAAAGGATGGATACAGCTGGATGTAGGATTTGCTAGTTTTGGGTGAGATATTATGCTTCCCCTGTATCCCCAACACCTGATTGCATAACCGGAAATTTTCGGGAGTTTATAAGTGGGAATTCAAGTAGCTCTTAGGACATCTTTCCGACAGATGTATGATATGAAATTGGGGTTCGACGTCTAGTGGTCCGCCTATCCACGGTTGGTTTTACAGTGGTCTCGTTGTGTCTTAAAGAGTCCTTGGCTATGCCGACTCGGGGACGCTTCGTATGTCATGTGCACTGCCTTGTACATGATGGTGTTGTATGATCGAGCCCGTGTAGGCCCCACCACAAAAACTTCAGACGAAATCTCTATCATATGTTTGTTCCGGCTTATTTTGCAAGCCAATCCTTTGTTTTGTTTTTCAGTTGTGGTATTCGAGTTGATTCAAAGTCAAGAGTGGATTCCATACTTTTCCTAAACGGTGTTCTCATACTCCTATGTGAATGCAATCCTTCTTGATCTTCGAGCTTGCCATCTCAATTTCTTCTGAACCAGTGTGCTTCTCGTCAAGTGGATCCGTTCATTTTCGACATCCGCAAGATCAACTCAGTTTTCGTCAACGATGTTTGTTTCATCCGTCTCCAAATTGTCTTTGCTTTCCCACCCTCACACCCTTTTTCTCCGAGATGTCGGATTTCTTAATCAAGTATCCATCTTATTGATGCGAAGTCTCTCCATTCTTTTTTCGTCAATGTTCTTATCCGGTGTTTCTAAAGAAGATTCTAACGGAGTTTCAAGTTCGTCTCTCTTCACTCGTTTTCTTCTCCGGTGAATTAAATTCAAGTTTTGTTGTTGACCATATCCTTTTCCTCGTTTCAAATACCTTCTCTTGCCGGTGCACCTCATATTAAGTCATTTCTCGCTATTCAATTGTTCCGGAGTGCTCAAGATATCCCGAAGATTCATGCTTACACTCTGCTTTCGTTCAAGATCTTTCGAGGATGTTATCCCATTCAAGCCATTTAAATTCAAACAGGTGGAATCTCTCTTTTCAAGCAATCGTTCAACAGTGTTTCTTTTGAGTGGGCCCTAACCCACAGGTCTTTTCCCAGGATCTTACCTGACTCTTCTTATTCTCCCGGAGTTATTCTCAAATCTTCTAAAGCTTGAGTATTCTATAGTCTCACCTAAATAGCTTGGCGTAATCATGGTCATAGCTGTTTCCTGTGTGAAATTGTTATCCGCTCACAATTCCACACAACATACGAGCCGGAAGCATAAAGTGTAATTCTTAGATTTTGAAGACCGAAGAAGAGTTTTTCCTCCATATCTTATCCGTTCTCTCAAAGATTCGTCATTCTAGCTTGTTGCCATCCTCTCATAGTTGTTTTTGGATTGTGAGAATTATTTTCACCTATCCGGAGCAATTCAGGAGTCCTTTTCAGTTTGATTATCCGGAGTCCAACAATTCAAGTTTATTCATTCTCAGCTTTCAGTTATCATTCTCCAATCTTACTGGTGCATCATTCAAGCTTTCTATAATCAGCTCGTGATCTTGGCGTTCACTTGTATCTAAACTCTCTAATGTATGTTCGTTCATTTGCTAATCCTTACCGGTGATTCATCCTTTTACTTCATTTGTTGTTCAATTCTTACGGGGGTTCGTTCAAGAGTTCTCTTCCTTGGTTATCATATCAATTTATTCGTTCTTCCAAATTCTAACGGTGGTTCGTGGAAGACATTCTCAAGTTTATGTTATATCTCTCTTAATCTTTTCTACGAGATTAAGTAATATGTCAAATCCGTTGGTTGTCATCAATTTAATTGGTGAAGGATAAGCATAATGTAATTCTTATTCTTGTTTCATCGAGTGAACTCAATTCCTTATTCCGGAGGTTCATCATGTCACATTCCCGGTGCGAGATGCTTTATCTTTCTTTTACGGAGTTCCAAGCTCTCTCAATTATTTTCATCCCAGAGATTCACCTAAATCATCGCAAGGCTTCACCTTGTGTTTTCAACCTCTCTTTCTTCCGTTTGATCATCCTTTTGTTACCGGAGTTCTTCATGAAGGTTCTACATGGTGGTTCATAAAGGATTTAATTCCTTCTCAAAGTGGCATCAAGATTCTTTTCAGAGGAGCTCAAGCATTCTTCATCTTGCGTTCCGAAGTACAATTCGTTCTATCCTATCTTTTGAGATGGTGTTATGTCATTCTTGATGATTTCCCTACGTGGTTCATGATTCACAAGCTATCAAGAATGAGGTATTTTAAATCCATCAATTTCTTCTTTCGATTTATCTTGGGTTATATTTCACCTAATGCCTTCCCTAAGGAATGTTGCTATTGTGGTGCTTCTCAATGACCCAAGCTTGCTCTTTATCCTCTTGGTGGAACAAGTTTTCATCTATTTGTTGATCTCAAGCAAGCAATTGTTTTCATTTGTGCCAGGTTTTCACCTCAAGTTCTTGAGATGTTTTCCATAAGCCCTCAACAAGCCTGTTCTTTTCGTTGTCGATTTCCCAACATCTCCTAAATCCTTCTTTTAAGGATGTTCTCTCAAATTCATTTGAGGTAGAACATGTTGTTTTCTTCTCCGTTCTTTTCATTGCATTCTTTCATTTCTTCCGGAGGCATTGTGATGATGCTCTCTTCACTCATTATCTCGTATTGTGAAGATCAGGCTCTTTCCTTTGCTTATCCATTCAATCGGAGTGGCGTGTTTTCATTCCAGTTCTCTCCTCTTATCAAGTTTTGCCTCCCTTCTCAACCAGATTGCTGTATGAAATCTTTCTTATCCCTTGTGCAATTCTTTCAATAGTTCCAGAGGCAGTGTGTTGTGATTTCTTCAAGTATCTTCTCATCTTATCAAGTTCTTATTCAATTCCTTTTCTTTTCAGACGGAGTGTTGTCCAAATTATATCATTCTTAATACTTCTCTATCTTGTTTTAACCGGAGTGGTTTCAATATATTTCTTTCCCTTCAACCTCAAGGTACTCGTAATGTTCCTTGTTCCTCTTTTCTAACGCAGTGTTTTCAACTTTGTGCATCTCCGTTGTTTTCTTTCTTTCAATTTATTCAACATCGCAAGGTTTCTTTGGTTTCACTCGTTTGTCAAAGAAGCCATTAGTTTTACCTCTTCTTTTTCTCTTTCGTTTTTCCCTCCGGTGCCATTCTAGATCTCGGGACGAGATCCTCTCGTAGTGGTGGAGTGTTGTGATGCCCCGAGACCGATGTGCCAGGTGTCCTCCAGTTATTTCGCTGTCATTGACATGTCATTCGCTTGCGTGTTGCATCTTGTCATGTCATCATGTGCGTTGCATCATCATGTTTTCAAAACTTGCATCCGTCCCGGTCTCCTCGTTCTTTCGTTGTCCGTTCTGAGCCCAGACACACTTGCACGCGCCCACGGCACCTCCGAAATATTATTTTATATGTGGCCGGAAAATATTCTCGGATTGGTTTGAAAGTTGGCGTGTGGTCTTATTATAGTGTATATGGACCGCCTGTCAAGTTTCATCGCATTCAGAGTTCGTTTGATAGCCCAACCGTTAAACTATAGCGGCATTATAGCCGGTCTAACGTCGGACGTTTTCGGTCTCCGGAAACCGTGCCGGGCTGCATCTCTCCCCTCTTCTCTCAGACCAATCCGCTCTCCACTTTCCTCCTAGGCCCAGCCAACCCCTCTTTGCTCAGTGCATCGACCCCTCGCCTCGCTGTCCGAAACTGTCCCGGACCCGACCCGAGCAGTCGTGATCGATGGGTCCGGAACATCCCCAAACATCTGCAAAACGTCACCGTTTTCTTATTTGGACTCCCTAGCTATTTTATTCGCGTTCGTCTGATTATGATCGGAGGGACGGATTAGCCCCTAACCTTACCTACTCGCTATATATATTAGTCTAACCTGAGACCAAATCCCTAGTTTCTAGGGCTCCCCTAGCTGCCGCCGCCACTCTTCCTGTCTCCTCCTCATCGGGATCTCACCCAGGTAATCTCCTCTTTTCACCAACTAGCCAATCCAGAGCATAGCCCCCTCCCTGCCTCGATCTGGACCGAGAGCCCGAGCCCCTGCAGCCGCCCGAGGCCTCCGCGGCTTGCCCCTCCTGCCTCCTCGCCGGAGCCGCACCCGCGTCACCGTCGGCGACCATCTCCATCAGACCGGACCCGCATCCCTCGGTGCTTCTCCTTCCACCGTTCCATCTGGTTCCCTCTCTCACTTGCTCTCTGTATTCGCCATGGAGACCCACGGGAACGTCGCTACCATGGTCGACCTCGGTTTTGCCTCCCCGCCTCCTTCGATGCACCACCAGGGGCCCGACCACGCCGCCCACCTCCGCTCCCGACCTGCCCCGCTCGCCTGGTTCCCCTCGCTCCTCACTCCACCTGACCCCGCCTCCGAGCACGCTGCCCCACCGTCTGCGCTCGCCGGCGACAAGCGCCACCCTTCGCCGGAGATCTTCAGCAGGCCAGGATCCCGCCGCCGGAGGTTGCCTCGCTCGCCCTGTCGTCGGACGCCG